>NC_090941.1:1070771037-1070847342 GCF_040938575.1 Ambystoma mexicanum
ACGCAATTAACTATCTACTACCATTTCCAGAAAATCAACAGATGTTGACAATACCCTACATTACCTCAGCCAGCATCCAAGACATTTAAAAGACAACTTACCATACAGCCAGTTTTTAAGAATGTGTCGAGTGATATCAGATGCACCAACATTTCAAAGTGAATGTGACACACTCACGGTGAGATATCAAGAGAGGGAGTTCCCTGTTCATATATTACAAGAAGAGTGCACTAAAGCTAATGCCAAAACAGGGGACAACTTATTGACCCCAAGACATAAGACCAGTTCATATATACCATGCGATACTCAAACCAAAGTCATCATATATCAAGGATCAAGAAAAAAACTAGTAGCTGGTCCAACTAGATAGACAACCTAAGAAACGTTTTCCGAGTCCACCAATGATTGGCTACAAAAGAGGTAAAAACCCTTGCGACCATTTGGTGAAGGCAGAAACACACATCCAATCAGTTCTGCATAATCGCAAGAATGTCACCTTCCCACGTCTAAGTTGCAACAATTGCAATAATATCACAAAGGTGCTTATGTAAGGCTTCCCCACATAGGGGCTAAGATTAAATTGAGAGATTTTGCTACATGCAATTTGAGTAATATCATTTATGGACTAAGTGGCATCTACTATGTTGGAGAAACCACGAGGCGCGCTAAGGAAAGATGGAACTAACACAAGAGTAATATTAGAACTTCAAACACCAAGTCACCAGTTGCCAGACATTTCACAGAGAGGAGGCATACAGTGGCTTAGCTATGTTGTATAATATTAGAGGTTGTGCATTAACCCCCAAGAGGTGGGAACATGACTAAAAAACTCAGACGACGTGACCTGGCACGGATTGACAAACTGGATTGCCTGTACGCAACAGGGAGGAATGAAGAATTATATTTGTGAGCTTCTTATAATCTTCCTAGTGATTAATTAAACTGTGACTGATGCCAAACTATGCCAGCAATGTTACATTTGTTAACAATCAGCATTTGTCATGATATGACCTCACAGTCCCCACAGAAACATTTGGTACTCTAGAATGGTACCACATTGTGATTCAGGTGAATCTATTTTGTAATCACTTCACAAACAGTAGTCAATCAGTTTTTTGTTCCTTTTGCCCATTTTCCTAAAATACTGATTGCTTTCCAAGTGAAACTTAAAACCTCTTTTATTCGGTTTCTATGGAATGCAGCTCTTCTTCAAGAAGAATTTTTAAGTAAACTTAAAATGTTCTTGGCTGCCTGGTAAAAATAATAGAGCCAGAGAACAGGAATTGTGTGTTTTACTAAATCCACAATTCAAAAGAGTTCACCGAGGAAGCTCGGTAATGACTCCTATTTTCTGGGATGAGGAGTTATAGGTATCTCTTTAGCTCCATTCCCAGTAGAGATAAATGCATGGTCCTTTCTCTTGATTTGTGGAGAGGATCAATTCTGTGGCCTGCTTTGCGGTTCTTGCTTACTCGCTTCTGTATGCCAGGGTACAGGACAATAGCCTATCGGTTTCAGTGGGGATGGGTTGTTATCCCACTTTCATTAGGCTGTTTTGGACCAGCACTGAATAGCGTGCGGTCTTATTCCTTTGTTTTCAGTATGTCTTGACTGTTTTAATAGGAGGCCCCACCTGTATATTTAAGGGAACGGGGCAGGGTTTATGGAGAGGAGACAAATGGTATCTATATTACAGGAAGGGTGAAAACATGATGAAAAAGTGATCTGTGTGTGCTCCAGTACAGCGTTTTGTGGAGTCCCATTGGTGCTACATGGTCACCTAATGCTTAACCTTGTGGATGAACTCTCCCCATGTAACGGTCCTAGTTCACAAATATTAGCATTTTCTTCCAAAGAACATGATTTTTGCAAAGCATTCCTGGGAACCTAGAATAGACAAAGAAACTCTCTATTTCTAGTTCTCAAGGGAGGGGCAAAAGCAAAAGTTGTGCCGACTGGCACAGGACAATAATTTAAAATCATTAAGAATACTAGCTACTGTTTTAAAGGGTCAACTCAAAAAGAGTTTGGCCCTAAATCACATCAGGGGACCTGGACATTCATTATCTAGAGCCCGAGAGGTCATGAGGTTATGCCCTGGAAACAGTGAATAATATCTCACTAGAGGTTTTTGAGAGTGTTTAATTAAACTGTAACTGATACCAAACTATGTCTGTAATGCAATATTCGTTCAAAATAGGACCTCCCTGCCCCCACAGAGACTGCTTGTACACTGGCATTGTAACCACTAAGATTGGATATGTAATATCACCCTGAATGCCACAGCACATCTGTGAAATCAATATATGTATGGACTGTATACTTCACAAGAAGGTTTGGAGCGGATCAAATTGTGACTATATTGAAGGGTCCTTATACATTTGGATTACATATCTCTGGGGCAGATTATTTGCAAGTAAGTGTTGTCCTACTTCCCAATTCTCCGATTGGTGGCTCTGAATTTTTGCCTTTTGTATAACATTTGTAACCACTCATAGGTAGTTGGCACCTCACTCGCTAATTTTGAACGCATCATTGTGAAACATTGTTTACATCATGATATCATTGTGCTAGCGCGTCATACGTCATGTTGAGTTTTTAAGAGCTGCCATCTTGGGTGGCACGAGTCTGCACTTGTTCTCATCACACACAAGAGTCCTTTTCTTTTCGCAGCTACGGTGGTGAGTAGGGTTCCTGCTTAGTGTGGCTAACGATTTTTGCAATGGGATAGGTTAGATAGAACATGGCAGCGACCTTGTCCCCCCATTATTTTGTAATTTCAGCAATTGTTATCCCATCTGCTGTTTCTTTGAAATTTGATTCTTGACCTGACATTGCATTTTTGAAACACACAACATATCATCACAGGGTAGGAGGATGTGCTTTCATAGTACGTTGTCTTTGTTTGTTACTTGTTGGGCAATAAGACCAGTATTTTGGTAAAATATTTACATTTAATTTTGTGTCACCATTTAGATCTTGGGTCTTGACTTTACACCTGAGAGACAGGAAGGTTCTGCCCGCTACTTGTCAGTTCTAGGTAAGATACCTACCCAATTCAGATTTATTGTTAATTCTGAATTACTTGTTTCCCATTTGATTATGGCCATTAAATATATAGTGTGGGACCTGCACTAGCAAATGTGTTTTTGTTTTTGAATTCTTCCACAGTGGACACAAGTTTTTGATTTGTATTTTATGGTGAGGATTTGTCAGACAGAAGAATATAACAGTCTGAATTACTTGAACTGTGCACCATTGGAATCCAGGTGAATAGGGACCCTTAATATGAAAGTTGATTTTCTCAATGATGTATTTGTCTATATATGTTTGAAATATGGAATAGATGTAAAGATTTAGCTAATATATTGTGTTTACATTATAGTTTTGGAAGACTGAATCTGTTGAATTGATGATCTAGCACAGTTCCTGAGGAAGGGGATTACCCGAAACGTGTAGAGCTCTGTACTTTTTAATTTGATTGCACTATTTACTAATTATAATTTCATTACTTTTATTGAAAATACTTTCTTTGAAGAAACATTCCAATCACTGGCCTGCTGACGTTTTTATTGACTTATGAATTTTGTGTGAAATTGTAATGAATATTGACTGTTTTCAGTTTATTGGTTGTGCAGGGGACGCAAGGGTCCTTACATAGGTCTCTATTTTTGCCTTTTGTTGTTGAAGTTCCACCTTGTGCCATGGTAGATCTACTATCCTATGCACCCAAAATGTCTTCATCGTTTTTATCTGACACATAGGCCTTCTAGGAGTGCAAAATCAGTGTTTTTTTTCACAAGCTTAGTTTTAAACTACAAATATGACTCGTCCAGGCCCGTCCTGCCCATCTCTCTCTCCCCCATTTCACCTATTCACATTTCATTCTACTTATGCACACCGTACCCAGACAGCCATGAACATTGCAGCCTTACACCAAATAGCAGTAAAATGGCAACAACAGAACCAATTCGAGCTTACTACACTGCCCACAATGTATTTGACCCTCACACAGAACCCTTTCCCACACACGCCAGTGTCTCTCCTGGTGTCCAGGAACTGGCATCTCATCGGGAATGGGTACTTTGGAGAATATATTTAGATGCGTCACTGCCCCAAACCACAATAACACTGTTCTGTGAATGGATGGTGAGTTAACGACTCTGGTTGAGACTCTAACTCAGGATATAGGCCAGCAGAGAGACACTCCCAGGACCCGTCTTGTTTCTGTATATTAAGTAGCTTTGGGTTTTCACCCTAAGTTACTAGGGTAATCAGACGTGAACCCTTGCTCACTGGACTTAGAGATCACAGCTCCACCTCACTGACGAGGCCCAAGCAGGCTGAAAAATGTGTCTGGGGTTTCTGTTGGTACTCTTGTTGAGAAGAGAATTGCCTGGCACTTCGGTGCTGGACTGCCCTTGGGCAACACAAAGACTGATGTGTAGTGGACATTTCTCTTCTGTGAAAGGATGGTGAGCTAAAGACTCTGGTTGAGACTCTAACTGGGATATAGACCGCCAGAGAGACACTCTCCCTTGTTTCTGCATAGCATCACACTGCAACATATTACTAAGGCATTTCAGGACTGCATTCATCAACACCTTAAGCCTTGCACCTGCCTTTCCCTCAAAAATCACTAATCCTCTCCCCCACTTTAACAACAGCAGAGCTCTTTATAGAAGCTGTATACTGCTATCCCTAAAGTACTCGACTTGACCCATGGTTCAAATAATGGTTTGAATCCATCACAGCACTACAGAGCTGATGTCGATGGGGTTGCCGACTGACTCTGGAAACACCTAATTTGCCTCTTTTATGGTTTGCTTCTTTTTGAATCATTGGCACCTATTGGATTGGATCAAATTCGAATTGCATTGACTTGACAAAAAAAACATATATTATAAGACTATCTGTGAAAGCTAAAACAGGGATGCAGAAAATTTGACAAAAGTTAAGCTGAGTCACGGCAACAAGTACTCTTATCAACATATACTGGCTACTTCTACTTGAATTTAAATCTGGATTGCTTGAATGATTTGCATCATTTGATTTAATTTGAACCCCCATTGATTAGATTCTCAGATCCCTAAGATACACAAGGAAGTTGAACATAAATTGGAAAATATTTCAATTTACATAATGCTACTGCATGATATCACAAACACCACAGGGAGTGGACGTCCTCTGGACATCACAAGGAGGGTGCTGATAACTATTTTTGCAGCGGTCAACTTATTGTGTCTTGGGGCCTCATTCTGAGTTGGCCGGTGCAGTGTTAACGTGCCAGTAATTCTGGTTGCCGGCACGTTACTGCACTGGCCAACTCTGGCTTTGGTGGTGCAGTGGCCCGAATTACCTCCAGCTCAGAGCTGGAGGTAATTGCAACACGCCACCATCAAAAACTGCCAGTGTTGGCAGCACCGGTATTACTGGTGCTGGTAATACCGGCTACTCTCCCCACGGAGTCCTATGGGAATTCATGGAATGGGGAGTGACTTTGCTTGCCAGCACCCAGAATCTGCCAGTAATTCAGGCAGACTTACTGCCAGTAATGGTAATTCTGTTTGGTGGTATCCCGCTGGATTTACTGGCGGGATACCACCAAACTTATAATGAGGCTGCATTGTTTTTTTGCTGCAGTGGTGGAGTGAACCAATGGATAGCACCAAATCCTGCTGCATTATTCCCCGCGGAGTAGTGCATCATCTTGAGCTATCATTGACACAGATGGTGGAGCATGGCAACGGTCCAAAACGTCTGCCACCTACTCAAGTGTCAATCACAATATCAGTGTCATCCCGACTGTTCAGCACAAGATCAGCGACATGCCGTTAAGGATTTCCCGAAAAATCCATTCACTCTTCCGGTAATGCACAACTCAAATGTAATGTTGATGGATAATAGTAACACAAATCATTCAAGTGCAAAACGATGAATCTATTTGAGTGACCTCTACACCAATTAGCCTCTGTATAATCTTATATATTAAAAGCATCATGCTCCTTCCAGTCACTAATAATAGTGTGATTTATATTCCAGCATTGAAGTTTTAGCATTGATTTTCATTGCTTCCAACCGATGAAGATCAGAACCTTTCAGTTTGTTCTAAAGTCTCCTGGCTCTCCCTTGTGTAGCCTGACCTTTCACATCACACATTTCTTCACCGTGCCGCCACCGCCTCACATCCCACTTCCTGGGCGTCTTGTGCCACCTGGAAACCTTTGAAATCTTGCCTCCTGACAGGTTCCTTTTCCTCTGGCACTGAATCTTTTCTCTTCGAAAGGAGGGCAAATATAAGTGCACAGCTAAATCTTCTGATGTCCACGATGAAGATGAGAGGCGCACATCTCTCCTTTATGGCTGGCAGCAAAGGCCACTGCTAATGATGGGTGGGTAGTGCCAGAGAGGCGCGTATGTCTCCATATTGGGTTTGGCATTAAAGGTCACCACTAATGACGGCTAGGTGGTCAAATCGCAAAGGGGTGCCTATCTGGATGTATGTCTTTGGCAAATGATGAGTTAAATTCATGTACCAAAATGAAATTAGGGTTAGGTGGAACATAAAATAAGGCTTAACTAAGATAGGCAGGGGGTAAAGTGGCTTCTATGTTCGAACACAAACTAGATTTAAGGTGATTCAAGCATAGTGCCCATCCACACATCCCATCTCACTTCTAAATCTATTATGGTGACAGTAGTGTTGGTGCAAAAGAGCCACCTGATAGGCCAAAGTACATTTATCAAAATGAGTAACATGGACCAAAATCAAACTCAATGTGTGATCGTTTTCACATATATGAACTATTTCCATTGCATGTGTATAGGCGCCTTATAAATGCCATATCATATCATCTCATGCGTCTGCCATGATCCCTAGACAAAACATCACACTACATGTATTACATACATACATCATCATTCATATCAATGCATTTATTTTGCATCTACAGTCATACATATTAAGGAATTCAAGCAAATGAGACACTATTTGATTCTCCCTTGTGCATCTCCAACATGAAAAAATGTGTTTTGCTTCTCCAATCAATCATAATGGGGGTTTGAATATATCTTCATTGTGTACCTGTTACACAAACATGTAAATGCCAACTTAAGTTTTGGCTTTTCATTTCACTTTTTTAATTGACCAATCAGCCCCCATGTATGATGTCTGCAAATGTTATGAAGTTCCCTGATTGGACTGGATGGAGATATCACACATTTTGTTGACCTGCTTTTGGGGAATTTTTATAAAGTCCACTGGACAGATTAACACTAAATTTACAAAAGCACGCTTTCAGGACCAGGCCACCGATCCTCGCACAAGCGTGGTGCAAATGCATCCAGCGGTTGGGCTGCAGGCGCAAACAAAGACGTTTTTCATTCATGTCTATCCGGATTTGAAACGTTTTGGGACCCCCATTGTAACTTTTTCCTCTTGACAAAACAACAGGAAACTTTGTAAAATAATACAGAGTTGGCTCTGCACTTTTTCTGCAAATGTAGTGACTATTTGTCAAACGGTGCCAAAGTAATAAGCCACCCAAAAACTGCAGCTTATCCACAGGGTCACAAATGCAGACGTTGGGCCTCATTACACGGACGGCGGTTAGGGTTTACCGGTACCAGTATTTTACCGGTACCGGCAAAACCTTAACGTCTTACTACGAGGTCCCTTTGCAGGTAGGAGAATTTAACCCCTGCTTTTTGCAGGTGTTAAAAACCAACCCGCAAAGGGACCAGGGAGCTAATTACGGTACCGCAATTTGCGGTGCCGTAATTAGCACCTTCCCAATTCCCATTATGCTCTATGAGGCAAAAATGGGAATGGGAAGGGCAATGGGGAAAGGGGGGATTACCGCCCCACCAACCTTGGAATAGGGCAGTAATTCCCCTTTCCACCAAGGCGGTGCCGGTAATTTACCGGCATGGACCAAGGTGCTAATAGCACCTTGGTCCACCGCCGTCCGTGTAATGAGGCCCCTTGTCATATTACCATATTACCATATAATAAAAATGCAATATATAAAATGAGCCCAAAGCCTTTTTCACATTTCCTGGTAAGCAAATGTCCCCTTTCTATGTTCCGTTGTGTTGCCATAGGTGGCTCTCTCTGAACTCTAAAATCATTGCAACTTTAAAAAGTTAACTTGTCCTGGGACTGCCTGCACACACTCTACTGTTGACTTAACTATGGCATTTTTCATAGGAGGGAAGACTTGTTTTGAAGGCTGACTCCCTAGCCAATGCTTTAAGTTGGAAACAAAATTGTGGGGGCACTTTAACAAGGAGTAGTGGCCCTAGTTCTGGGCACATCATAAGGATGACTGTGGGTGGCCTAAATAAGTCTTAGTGTGTCCTAAAGAGGCTACAACCTGATCCAAACAATACGCCATGAGACCCTACACACACTAATTAGGGTGTTGCTGCCCTTGGGGGGAGGGGCAAATTCCCTGTATGTGTAGACATGTGTTTGAGTGAGTTTGTGTGCGGCCTTGAGTTTGTAAGTGAATAAGTGAGTGCAGTTTGTGTTTGTTTAAGAGTAGAGTGTAGTGCATTTGTGTGTGTGTGCACGTGTGTGTGTGTGTGTGTTTGATGCAGGAGGAGAGGCACTGGATGTAGAGTTGCAAACGGCTGGCCTACTTCGTGAGCACCATCATGAAATTGTTCTACAATAGCAATAGCTGCACATGTTTGGTCACAGGCAATATAGAAGCTGTTTACAGGGCTATACTCGCATATTCTGTTGACCCAAGCTAGGCCATCCTTCAAGTGTCATGCAGTGGCAATACAAGTGTATCATAAGGCCACGCTGAATATATTGAACACCGATTGAACATATCCTGTATGGTGTGTAAGCGGTTTCAACCCAGCACTCCAACCAAGTCAATGCCTAGTATGGGATGCCCAATGGAAACCCTTATTTATATATTTTTATGTCAAAAGTTCTTTTAATTCTGGATGATGTAACCTTATATAACGTCCCTCTCTTTGAATCCCCCCGGTCTCACTGAACCAAGAAGGAGGTTTGTTTTGCAAATTAAAAGATTTATTTGAAGAATTGAACAATATATAGATCACACTTTTATAAATATGAATAATATCTGAATATCACACTTATGAATATTTATGCAATGATCAGCGATGGGTAATATTACAAAATCAACAATATATTTAATCAGTTAGGAGTAGGAATAGGAAAAATAATGTAGCAGAGAATAACTTTGTATGGTTCAAGGAAATACACTGATAGGAAAGAATGCAACACAGAAATAAAACTTGATATCACTTCTATCAAAGACAAGGTGATCACTCTTTCCCCCCTCATATGCAATATGAAGAGATGGAATGTGGGCACACAGGTTTCAGGAATAACAATCCACAAATGCAATTTCTATCCCAGTTCCCCCAGCATGCTTTGAGAGACACAGGAATGATTTTAAAAAAGGTGAATTGCTTTTGAAGGTGATTTAGTAATGTATGGAAAAATGCTAAAAATTACTTTAATTCGCTAATGGGATTCAGAACTAGTGAGAGTGGCTTTGGATTGGTTCAAGTCAATGCTAGCAATGATTGTTGAATGGTTTAGCAGATGGAAAACAAAATTCAGAAGTTGAAATCAAGAAATAGCTGTTTTTACATGTGGTGAAATTGAGCCAAATGCAAATTCGCAGCAACTTTTCCACGTGCGAGAAACGCGATTACGGAATAACTATAAGGAATTGGAATGTCGTTTTGGGTTCGTTTGAAAGCTGAGGATTCTAGCTTCAAAATGACATATGGTTCAAAAGTTACAGAGGTTTTAGTGAAGGTCGATTTTTCTCAAAAAGGGTCAAGATTTTACAAATGGGATTGCGCTTTTGAAGATTTACAAACAAGAATGGGCTTATACTAAGGGGCTATGAAGATGCAAGATACCCAAAAGCCAGCCACCAGAACAGGGTGCCTTCCGCTCTGACTTTTGTCCGCCAGGACACTTGACTTCTTCAGAAAATATATTTAGCGCAAGGATGATTTATCGCTACAGTTATCACAAGACTATATAATGAGAAGGATTCAGGATGGACACCAGATTCTATAATGCCGTTCTGGATAGGTTGAAATGGATTGAATAGGATTACTTTAAACTAAGAGATGACTATGGACAGTTCTATACTAAATACTCACTACTATGGCTTTGGAATGGAATGGGCCCGTCAAAGATGTGGTCAAGGGATTGGCTGGGATTTGCTCGCCACCGGACAGGTCTCAGGCATTTGGCTCTGCTCTCAGCTCTCAGCAAGGCACTCTGGTCTGCACAGCCTCTTGGACTGGATCTGATGGGTTCTGGGTTACAGCTCTGCTGGACTGATCTGGATCTTGGGTTCTAGCAAGGGTTCTTGGCTAGAAGTAGCCAACACAGCACAGCCAGGCTGTTGAATAGTTTAGGCCCCGTGGAAGTTTAGGGGTTATATCAGGTTGCAATATTTTTTAAAAGGACCCACTGAGAAGGGTTCATTTATTTGGGTTGGGCCTCTGCTTCAGGGTTCTGAAGTCTGGTTCTGGAGTCTGGTTCTGGAGTCTGGTTCTGGAGTCTGGATCTTCCTGCAGGGTGCTTCGCCAGTGGATCAGTTGATGAGTGAATGTGTCTGTCTTTCTGGGTCCTCAACAGTCCCTATTTATCCATCTTCCAAAGGGGTGGGGAGGCTGATTATACAATGCCCAACCCTCTAAGGATCTGATAGGTCAGAGAATTCCCCCTCTCCTGATTTGAGAAAGGAACAGTGTGTCATGATGTGTCATCATGTGTCAGAGTGACTCTGTGTTTATGGTCCAAAGAAAAAAAACTCCCCTTTGTGTCTAACCAGAAAATCAACTTTTCATAAAAAACATATTTCCAATATCACAAACTTGTTGATAATACATATACACATCACAGATTACTTAAGGTACGCTTCTGTCAAAGTCTCATGTTCCTACGAGTTTTGGTTCACAAATGACAGTTTTTCGCGCTTTTGGTTGGTTACACATTTTCGGATCTGTTCAATTTTTTACACATACATGCACATACCCTCTGGGCATATTCCTGTAATTTTTCATGTTCCTAGCATAATCACAATTGCTAGAATATGAACTTTTTCGTGGCTTAGTCTCTGAATGTCACACAGATTCCAGATTAGTTTTAAACCGTGAGCACATTTTTTATTTTAATAACCTATAAATCCCATATTTTTGTCCGTTCCGTACAATTTGCTATAAGTATTTTTCTAAAACATACAGTTACTTTAGTTTCAAATCCCCATTTTCAGTCTGGCCCGCCTCCAAGGCTCAGCTGAGTCTGAGAGTCACATGGGCTTCTTCCTGCCAGGGCAGTTGGTGTCAGTCACACCCGAATTAGCATTTTCATTCAGCTCAAGGGAGTCCTTTGTCTTCACTCAGAGCAACATGCCAGAGTGCCCCTCCCATTTCCTTTCACACTTGCCTGTCAGATACTCAGCAGAGCACAGGGGAAAAGATTCCTTTGTTTAGGGAGAAGGTGTGGAATGTGTTTGAAGCTCAGTGTGGGAAACCTTAAATTTTAAACACAATGTCTGAAATTGTCTTGTCCTAAAATATAAATTACATTTTTAACAAATACATCAACCAATTTCTTAATTCAAGCCTTTTTAAAATATAGTTTTGAATTGTATCCACCTCTTAGGCTTCTGATAGCAAGTCTTTCTTTGGCATACTTTGGGCCTCATTCCGACCCTGGCGTTAACCAAGGCGCTATTAGCTATTAGCGCCTTGGTTGACGCCGTTATTTTTCCGACTCCGCCATGGTGAATGGCGGAATTACCACCCCATTCCAAGGTTGGCGGGGTCGGTAATTCCCCATTCACCAAGGGCCCTTCCCCATTCCCATTTTTGCCCCATAGGGCTCAATGGGAATGGGGAAGGCGCTAATTACGGCACCGTAAATTACGGTGCCGTAATTAGCTCCTAGGTCCCTTTGCGGGTTGTTTTTTTAATGCCTGCAAAAAGCAGGCGTTAAGTACCAACCCGCAAAGGGAACTCGGAATAGGGCGGTAAGGGTTTAACGGCACCGGTCTCGTTAACGGTGACCGTTAACCCTTACCGCCCTACTCGGAATGACCCCCTTTGAGTTCAATGTACAACTTTAAACATGACAGGTTTTAGAAATCGCCAGCTTCTGACAGAGGTGAGTAACAGTATTGCGCCCATTTTCAACATAATTTTCCAAGCAAGCAATCTTCAATGTGGATTGTATTCTGATAAGTGTACTTCTGTGGACAGTGTATTTATGTGGATTCTTGAAGTAGAATGATGTTTAACACCCAACAAGGAGGTTGGGTCTTTTGGGTGGTTTGTGAGCCATGATTTTTGCAAATTTCACAACCAAGAAAAACGGATTTTCACACAGCTCTGTGTTTCTTTTGCAACCAGCATTGCTCTGTGGGCAGCCAAGTGATGGGTTTTGGCAGCGGTCTCCTGTGTTACCACTGACATAGGCAAAAGTGGATGGCGGCCTATTTTTCAGATTTTTACTGCGCACTTATGGGTGATTTTTAGCGAGCAGCATGCTTTCTGGTGGCCATTCTGATGTTCCTAATGCAAGCAGCGCACATGAATTTTGCAGGGCCTGGACTAGTGGGGGAAAACATCCCACAGGTGACCATGATAGCATATATTGTGAGCACCATTATGCAAGTCCTTTATAGTCACAATGCTCCCACATATTGTCTATGCACGATCATGAAACAATTTTATAGAGGGAATGCTGGCAGACGTTGCGGGTGCAGCATTGTGACATTGTTTTACATGTCAGATATTATGGGTGCTAGACCATGAATGTGTGTTGTGCTGCCGTGGTAATGCTGGAGGATATGCAGAGCACAGCATCATGAAAGTGCTTGTGTGCTACGTTGGTGGCCTGGTATCTATTAGATTATTTTCATATGTGATCCCACAGAACCTATTGTACATGTTATGGTTGTTTATGCTGTATTACCCCTGATTTGTGGTGGAAAAGGCACCTTGTGTACTCAATGTTTTCTCAGTGGCAGGTCCCAGATTTCCACAACTGTACTTAGGTTCCCTTACTACTCTTAGGCTCTTGCACTAATTTGGAGTTGATATTAATGATTAATGCACCTCTACTGAAAATATTCACCAGAATCCACAGGCCATCATTTAAAATGCTGGTACCCCCTCAGTAGCTACTAGCCCCACCCTAAATTCTCCCTTTCCGAATGCAGACTGTTTATCCATATATGAGAAGGAAAGCATCCATTGTGAACTTCTTGACACTCGTGGTTCTCTTTGGAAAAACACTAAGAAAAAAAGATGTCTGCAACCACGGAGGGGCCAAGCCTGACAAACCAGAATGGGACACGATGCACCAGTCGCATGTAGACGATAATGGAGAATTCAAGCGAACGGTAGTCTAAATTACTTGTTAATTAAACCCAGAACACAATTATAAAGCTGCCGCAAGCACTGACAAGTAAAGTCACATTTGGTTCATCAGATGACAGGAGGACGCCATTGTACCAGATGGGAATGCATGTGATCGCTTCAATGCATTTCATGCCATTATTGAATCTCTTTATGGCTGCTGGGGGCGCTTAAAACAGCCTCACTAATTGATGCTGCCTGCTAAAGACAATACTGTGCCAGTCATGCACCCATCCTCTCTGTGGCTTTGTACACCGTGCCAATCATGCACCCATGCTCTCTGTGTCTTTGTACATGGCGCCAGTCATGCACCCATGCTCTCTGTGGCTTTGTACACAGTGCCAACATGCACCCATGCGCTCTGTGTCTTTGTACACCATGTCAATTATGCACCCATGCTCTCTGTGGCTTTGTACATGGTGCCAATCGTGCACCCATGCTCTCTGTGGCTTTGTACACAGTGCCAATCATGCACCCATGCGCTCTGTGTCTTTGTACACCGTGCCAATAATGCACCCATGCACTGTGGCTTTGTACATGCTGCCAATCATGCACCAATACTCTCTGTGGCTTTATACATGGTGCCAAACATGCACCAGGGCTCTCTGTGGCTTTGTACTCGGTCCCAAGCATGCACCCATGCTCTCTGTCTCTTTGTACATGATGCCAATCATGCACCCATGCTCTCTGTGGCTTTGTACATGGCGCCAGTCATGCACCCATGCTCTCTGTGGCTTTGTACACACTGCCAATCAAACACCAATGATCTCTGGCTTTGCACACACTGCCAATCATGCACCAATGCTCTCTGTGGCTTTGTACACGGTGCCAAGCATGCACCCATGCTCTCTGTGTCTTTGTACACGCTGCCAAGCAATCACCCATGCTCTCTGTGGCTTTGTACTCAGTGCCAATCATACACCCATGCTCTCTGTGTCTTTGTACACACTGCCAATCATGCACCAACGATCTCTGGCTTTGCACACACTCCAATCTTGCACCAATGTTCTCTGTGGCTTTGTACACGGTGCCAATCATGCACCCATGCTCTCTGTGTCTTTGTACATGGTGCCAATCATGCACCCGTGCTCTCTGTGGCTTTGTACACCCTGCCAATCATGCACCAATGATCTCTGGCTTTGCACACACTGCCAATCATGCACCAATGTTCTCTGTGGCTTTGCACATGGTGCCAATCATACACCCATGCTCTCTGTGTCTTTGTACACACTGCCAATCATGCACCAATGATCTCTGGCTTTGCACACTCTCCAATCTTGCACCAATGTTCTCTGTGGCTTTGTACACGGTGCCAATCATGCACCCATGCTCTCCGTGGTTTTGTACACTGTACCAAGCATGCACCCATGCTCTCCGTGGTTTTGTACACTGTACCAAGCATGCACCCATGCTCTCCGTGGTTTTGTACACTGTACCAAGCATGCACCCATGCTCTCCGTGGTTTTGTACACTGTACCAAGCATGCACCCATGCTCTCTGTGGCTTTATACGCAAATATGATAAGCCAACATTAATGAGACTATTAAACGATTGAAACGATGAAAGGATCAGAACACACTGACAATATAGGATGTTACTGTAATAACGCATTTTCGGCCTCATTACGAGTTTGGCAGTAAGTGGTAAAGTTGGTGGTTAACTCTGTTACCGCCAACTTTACCAGTACGCCAAATTACAAGATTGGGTCTGGAGTGGAGGATTTGCTTACAGGAAAATCCTGGAGGTAAATTCTTCAACTCGCCACCGAAAAATCAGCACAATCGGTAGAATTACCACCATGGTAATTCTGCCACGGTAATTCCACCAGAAATGCACCATTGAGTCCACAAGACTCAAATTAAATGGGGAATTACACTGCTGCCACCACTTGTAATTGGACGGTAATTCTGCCAAACCAAGTTGCGGTAACGGTAATTCGTTTGGGTGGTATTCCAGCAGATTTACTGCCAGGATACTGCCCAACTCGTAATGTGGCTTGACACGGAAAAGGTTTCTAACTGCAGACCCGGGATTCAAACCTGTGTTGCTCTGCAGCGCGTTGCAACTGAGCTATTCCATCCGTTCCATGATAATTTTTGGAAGGTGGAAAATGTTAAACTAGGCAAGTTTGTGCTGTGTGGCTGTGTTTGCCTGCTCTTATTGTGCCCTGGATTAATATTGTCCAGGTAGACCTTTAGTTTACTTTCTCAAATTGTACAATCAAATAATAGACAGTGATAGAAAATAAGAGTGGTCGGCAAACCGGGGTGCGTGGCGCAAATTACCACCAGCCAACCAATGTATGTTTGTCATCAATGTTTATGTACATCCATGCTGCTGCTTTTGTCGTGTGCTTCTTCTAACACCCGCGCTGTAGATTATGGGGACAATTTGGGACGTATTTAAAGATTCAGAAAACAATATGCTGCATAATAATATGTATACATTATATACTAACATCTTATGTATGATTATATATATATATATATATATATATATATTGAGATGCATGCATGGTAAATTGAAATCTATACTCTAAAAACTGAAAAACGTATATTTCATATTGAGGGGTATATTGAGATGGATTCACTGTACACTGAGGTACATTCATGGTATACTGTGATATATAAATACTGTGCAGGGTTGACTACATACATTGCATACAAATCAATGCATATTAATTAGCAAGATGTGTATAGTAAATTTAAATACATTATGTATACACAATACTGTAATGAGCCCATTACATAATGAGACATTACTTATGCAGTGTACTGGAAAACACGCGTGTACACACATTGGTAAATGGACGAATGCATAGTGTAAACAAACCATTCCTAAATACGCTGTAAACCAACATTAACATTTTTATGCTACATGCTAAAGTGTTTACTGCACGTTGAAATGCATACATTATTTGATATGATAAGTCATTTATAATGCGCCTTTACTGAAGTGTTTCTAGGCGCGATCACACTTATGTAGTGTGATATTTAGTTACGGGGTACCTGGGAGTAAGAACCTTGTATATTGCTTAGTGGAACTGCTTATACATGAACACTGTTTCTTATACTCACACTACTGAACATGCCACATGACATGCATTCCTGACCACTGGAGGAAGTGACGTGCTCTTCTCGTGTCAGTTTCACTTTGCAGAGTGGTTTCCAGGGAAGCAGGGTGGGGCCTTTCCACTGATCAGACTCTGGAAGGACATTCCATACTTCTCAGGCTGTTTGAGAAGGTTCAGCCCTTGGAAACAGTGAGTGGATGTGCGACTCTTTGTGTATCATTGTTGTGGCTTGTGGCTGAATAGTGAAATGTCTGATTTCCGAAGGAGCATAGGGCAAGTTTTTGAGTGATTATTACTGCTGATTTTCAGGAGAGAATGGCTTTTACCACAAAGTCTAGGCATGACTCCGCATTTTTGGACCCTAATTAAAATGATTAGAAGTTGTTTAGAGCTTGCTCCTGGAATAGAGTCCATCAATGCGAACGGCTTGTTGTAGTTTAAGCTACAGCAAATAAATCATTTTTAGATGCACATTTATTTTGGTTTGTAAACTGACAAACCTCCTTGCCTTGAGAGATCTAGTTAGGCCAGTGTGATGGGCCCCTGTACCACAGCTGAGTGCAGGTCAGGCTCACAGGTGATGTGTTCATCATAAGCACACTCAAGCAGTTACTATCTCACAGCAATGCTGCTGAGGTTTGGGCTGTTGGAGTGCTACGCAGAGCACAGGAACAGTTAAAACCAGATTCGCCAATGAGCAGAACATGGCCCCCTATCCAGCCTAGAACCACCGTCAGTGAAGCCTGTTGGCCTGAGTGAGAGAGGAGGTGGGTAGGAAGGACGAGGACCAAGAGAAGGGTGACAGGAAAACCAGAGAAGAAAATGGACAGCAGAATCAGGGTGACTGGATGAAACAGAAGGAGACTGGAGAGATGGGTGGGGATAAAGAGGAGGAGATAGGAAACAGTAGAAATAGAGAGGGGGAAAGAGGACAGGTGAAGTGGGAGAGAAGTGAGAAGCAGGAGAAATAGAGGACCTGAAGAGTGTGAGATGAGATGGAGTTTAGGAAGAGGGAATGTCATGTAACTAGAAGGAACAGCAGCATGTAGATGGAGAAGGAATGAAGAAATCAGGGTTAAAAGAAGAGGTGTGGAGAAAGTGATAAAAAAGAAGCTAAGTTTAGGAGTGAAAAAGTGTGGAATGAAATGTTAGGGAGAGGAATAAGAAAGTCATGGAAGATGACAAATGGTGATCAGGGTGAGGAAACATTGTCATAGAAGCAAGCAGTGGCAAGGAAGGAGAGATGGGGAAAATGACGTGTGGTGGAAGGAGATGGAAACATGAACATATTTAAAGAAAATGGGGTAAGATTGCCAGTATTGGCAGAGAATTGAGGGGGGTAGGAGGTTACAGGGGAAGAGGGAAAATACAGGTCAAGTAAAACGGCAGTGGAATCATTTACAAATTATAAAAATGCATTTTACGTTGTGTGTATTGAAAGTAACACATCCCCAACGACAGCCCCCATATTGACCAACTTCACCAACCAAGCCCAGGGTAGAAACGCATAGGCCTAAAAACAGCACAGCCCTCTACCTGGTATTTTCCAAAAAAGAGACAACACAAAATGCAAGATAACACAGCTTTATTGAAAGTATGCAAAACGAGGGGGAAAAACGAAATTAACAGCCAAGCTCTCTCTCTCAAATTATCAAACTTTTGAACAGAAAACACAGCTTATATAATACAAATCAGTCATTCTGATGTCATCATTATGACTGAGTTATGGAAACCTATCTCTAATGCTCATTGGTTCTTATTGCTAAGCTACATATAGTATCTATATGTCTCACCTACTGATTGGATGACTCTCTATCTAAGGTCCCACCTATAAAATATACCATAAAATGTACAACCTCATCATGCTCGAATATTATTGTAAGTTCTAAATTACTTATGAGGTGAAAAGGACATTTGATTATCGGTTAACATGCTCTCATACTGTCTATGAACTGGTGGCATGAAGACATGTATGTAGCTGGAAGGAGAGGACAAGCGTTTAGCGCCTTGTTCTTAATTAAATAAAACAGCCCATGTTATCTCTGCCATGATGTCTCAGAGTTTCAAAGAGTTTGTCTTTGCCAAATTCCAGTTTTCTGGCCCTCCCGGTCTTGCAACAGAAAATGTGCCATTCTGTTCTTGACACATTATGAATAAATATTGTTATGAGTCATGCTGCTTCAACCATGTTAAGAATTCGTTGCATCAATTATTTTGTCTTTTTAGTCACACTTGCTTCTATGTCATGCCTAGCGGATTGCTGAGACATTAATCTGTCAACTACTAGGAAATTTCCTGAAATGCTCTGTTCGTCCCATGGATTTCAAATAGTCTGCTTTGTTGTTGTAACTGATTTACCTTAATGGTTGAACGCTCGCTGCCCAGACACTGGTATCTTGTTCCATTATGTAAACCTTCTCTCTGTGTATTCGTCTTTTGACCTTATTTTGAGGCAGCTATGTCCAGCCCCTGCATCATTTTTCCTGAATTAAATGTATTTATTTAAAAATAGTATGCTTAGCTGTGAGGCCTTCTGAAGGTTGTATACGAATTGTCCGAACTACAATTGTTCGAATTACAATTGACCTTTGCACAATTGACCATATATATGTGTGTGTGTGTGTGTGTGTGTGTGTGTGTGTGTGTGTGTGTGTGTGTGTGTGTGTGTGTGTGTATATATATATAAACGGTCAATTGTGCAAAGGTCAATTCTAACCCTTGACATTCGGTCAATTTGGTCATTTGAACAATGGTGTTTGAACAATTTGGTTAATACCTGTCTGAAAGATACAGACTTTATTCTCTGCTGTGCTTGTGCAGTTTTCAAAAATGGTAACTGCTGTCACGTGTTATTCTCTGCAGGACACATTTGTGTTGCTATCTACCGATTTCCTGGTGCATGCCTGTCACATTATTTCCCATCATATGGGTAGCAGCAACCTTACCTACCTACAATTTTCTGCCCTACTTGTGTAGTGAGTCCCTATCTTGTTTACACACCTTCCTGTCACCCACTCTATCCTATTTTAAACACACTAATTGTGCAAGCTTATGCCTTATTTGATCCTTGTGTAGGGGAAAAACATTTCTTTATGACAGCTGAATTTCCAGGATAATTCAAAGTGCATTTTCAAATGTGTTCTTTCTTATCTTATAACGTTTTTTCTTCTGAGGAAGGCAGGGGGCAAAGCTTGAACATGCTCTCTAGTCAATAACTGCCCCACTACACTTGCAAGTCTCAGGATACAGAAGTGGTTATGGTGTCCAGTTCTCAAGGCCATCCTGTGGACACTGTCATTTTCTACAGGCTGTTTATTGGGGGCTTTGTCTGAAACTAGAAGATGCATCTTTGGTACTGTATGCAGGTCCCTAGTTGACATATGCAATATTGTGCCAAATTCTGGAAGCCACATATGCAGTGGTGGTATGTGAAGTCCAGATATGTAGTGTCTTGAATAGATATAGAGGCAAGGTCTTGCATAATCTTCCTCTTTCTGCAGGACAGAAGCAGGACGTCCTCATAGTGAAGTCTCTATATAGGCTGTGTGTCTGTTTGTGAGGCTAAATCTGCATAACTGTAAAATGCCTCTAAGGTGATACTTGGAGTGCTATATCCCGTAATGGGGTCCACGTCTGCAGGGTTTAATCTGCAATACTGTGCAAAGCCTCTAAAGTGATAAGTGGAGTGTTACATACAGTCATCAGGGACACATCTGAAGGAGTTGCTCTGCATCACTGTGAAAAGCCTTAAAGGTGATAATTGGAGTATATATTATATCCAGTCGTCAGGGCCACATCTGCAGAGCTTACTCTGCGCTACTGTGACACGTCTCTAAGTGGATAGTTGGAGTGGTGTATACAGTCATGGGTACCACATATACACAATGTTTGTCTAGTTGTGGAGGCCACATCTGGCAAAGTTCATCCACAAAAAAAGCCTTCATTGGGAACAAACACAATATCCAGATGTGGTCACCATAACTGAGCACATAACTGTAACAGGTATGGTTTCCCCACCTGGGCACATTACTCATCAAGTGGAATATGCAACTCAGCACAATACCTGAGATGTGATCTGTGACTTAGATACAGCAGCATACATGTGAAATCTAGAAAGTGACACAGACTCCAGAACTAGACGCACTACTACAAATGAGGCCTCCAGAACTACACATGCAACTGCACGTTGGGCCTTTATGACTGGACACAATACAGTTGATATGGCTTCAAGAACATGGCATAACCTCCAAATGTGGCATCCAGAAATTACCACAATACAGCAGATGCAACCTCCAGAAATATACAGAGTAATACTGGTGTTGCCTGTATGCATGGACACAGTACTGTGGATATGGCTTCCAGAACACAGCAGATGCAGCCTCCAGAACTATATAGAGTAATACTAATGTTGCCTGTATGACTGGACACAGTACTGGGGAGGATGTCTCTGGAATGAGTAATACTGATGTTGCCTGTATGACTGGACACAATACTGGAGAGGATGTTTATGGAATGAGTAATGCTGATGTTGCCTGTATGACTGGACACAACACAGGAGAGGATGTCTCCGTAGTGATTTATGTAGAAGGATCTATGTAACCCCACACACATTTGAGGTCAGTGATGGCCACGGCTTTGCGGTAAATGAGTTATACTGTCAGGCAAATTGTCACATTCAGTGTAACATCAAGAGGCATACTCTGATGCAATTGCAAAAACCTATGTTAGTGCACAATGAAAATGTATAATGATGAACGTTTGTAAAACGTAGAGATCGAAAACATGTTCAATGTATATGTAAATGGAGTGAGTTGGCCATGTTGGTGTGGCCAATCGGTGCTTACTCTATATGGTGTGATTTTAATATATGAAACCCCTTGATTTGTGTGGCAAAAAACACTAGACACCACTCTAAGAACGCTATGACGTAACTGATTGGCCCTTTGCAGCTTTATGGTTGTTCTTGGTTGTTTCCCAGCAAGAGACATCAGTCTTCACCTGAGGTAAACAGAAAAAGAACCTGTTGCCACACTTCCAATGAGAGGGTGCGGAGAGGGTATGTGCCTGGAAGTGGACTGCTGCTCTGTGAGGCCTTCTCCCCTGCACACGGGCCTGTCACAGGACTCACGCTGCATGCTTTTCACCATGAGTGCCACCTCCTGCTTTCATCCCTGCTACAGTGTGGACAAAAAAGGCCAGGCCGCAAACAGTAGGGACTGTGGAGGCCAGCAGCCGACCTCCGCAAAGGCAGAGAGAAACGTGTCTGTGACCACTGTAGAAAAAAAGACGCCTAATTCTGTGACGCTTGGCATCAAATGTGCTCCCTGCAGGCTCTGGGGATAGCAGGAAACCAGCCATTAGCCTTTTGCTAGCAGCTAGACTCACAACCACGGGGCTTTGGCCATGTGTGTTACCCACTGTAAGAAGTGTCATCCCCTGCAAATGGTGGACACGCCATGAGCTGCTCTCTACACATAGTCACCTGTGCATGGTCCACATTGCAGAGTGTGGGGGTCCCTTCTCTGTTGGCTGTGCTCCTGGCCTCACAGCAGTCTTAGTACTGCAGCACCATCACAAAACAAGCACCAGCAAAACCAACTTTCTTGGGCTTTTATGTTCTCATGGGAGAGACATTTTCCAGCCACAGTCATGTTGGTACTATCCGGCCATACGATGGCAAAAGCTGGCAAGTAGTATTCGGACCATGGTATATTTAGGACAGTGCCTTGAAAATGCATACATAATGCCTATATAAGAGTGAGAGATATATGCTTTGCTAATGTTTGTAATCAAGAGGAATTCGGTGCAATGATCAGATGCAAGAACACACACATTGATTATAACTCAAGTGCCTGCAGGAATACTTGGTGGAACATTTTTACTACACTGGGAGCTATTCTATAATTACAAATTCACTATTAGCTTAGAAAAGACTGCTAGTAATAACATAGGCGTTCGGTAAAAACTAAGAGCTAGCTCAAAGCAATTCTGTGGAAAGGGTCTTTTAGATGGGAAGGGGCAGGTATTGGTTGAGAATGATCATGGGGACTAGCAGGGCCATGAATGGTCAATGAGTCCAACAGTAGCCAAATCATATGCACAGCCTGTGTGTGTCCCCTAGCATCCTGTCTCTCTCCTAGCTTCATTTCCCATGCCAATTGTTTCATCTTATAGGCAACACTTAAAGATCTGCTTAATTACCAATTCAGATTTCAGGTTTCAAGTGGTCATCCATGTGAAGTCCATCCAGTCCTGTTTTTTCCCTTTGGATCCTGGGATTTCTATTTTTCTTTTCCATTTCAAACTTAGGAACACTAAAAGACCCAGAATTCCAAGCAACAACAGGACTGGGTGACATTCTCACACATCACACATGGCCACAATAAACTTGAGCTCTGTGATTCCAGCATCCCTGCCACTTAGAGTTCTAGATTTGAGCTTGGACTGCAATATCTGCGAGTTCAAACACACTTTAAAAAGCATTTTGATTTGTTTCTGTCTGCAAACCAATGTTTAGGGTGGTATAGTGTTATTTGCCCCCAGAATGTCCCCACTACAGTCTCTGAAACAGGACCAACTGAAAATAAAACGAGTTGCAAGGATATGCAAGAATATGTATGACATGGCCACTCAAAAATTAGTTGCTGAGAAAGGTGTGGGTGAGTTTAGACAAGCCAGGAATGGAGCACCACTATGCATAAAACATATTTGCATTAAAATATGAAATAATCAAGTATTTACCTTTTGAAAGCTGCCACTGCGCAAATGTACCAGTCAGCACAGTAACACTGGTTACTAATGAAGTTGCCTTTCGAAAAATAAATAGTGCACGTTTTCCTACCTATCATCCACAAAAGGTTTGAACCAATAATTACCAAATATAATCAGGTAAGACATGTCAAGTGTGACTAAGGCATTTTGTTAATTCGATACAGCTTATTTATTGAGAAAGAAAGGGATGATCACTTAATAAAAGTTTCGATGTAAAGAATACATTCACTTGAAAAGATTTAACAAAGGTGTGCAATGGGCAATGCCAGTTTAAAGCTGTGCATAAGCAATCACACATCAGAACATGCCCCTGTACCTAAAAACATGTCTGGATCAGCAAATTTTAAGTCGCGGAATTTGCCTTCATTAACTCTCATCCTGCCCGATGTCAGGCGTGAGTAGTTTGAGAAAGTCAGATTCAACTTTTGGCTTTGTCAAAGCTTGTTTTTTAACAGGACTTCCGTGCAAGGACTAGATATAAATCCCACGTGTTGGCTTTTTTCTCATGTGACTAGCACTACATGTGCCAAGTTAACCACTAGGACTTACGTGCCCAATAAATCAAGACTTTGCGTCAATTCCAGGTGTACTGACCTTTTGCAACCAATCCATACGCACAAGATGTGAATGCAATCCAGCACCAATACGGACGGGATTTCCTACCTACTCTCAAAAATGAATGTCATACCCCCAAGAGCCCCCACCACTACATTTAGGGATTGGGGATGACACACACACACACTAACACTTTCACCCAAACCTTCACACATCATTTATACAACTCCTAGAATGCAAGCATTCATAAAAACCAACACAAACTTACATACAATCATATGTACACACCATACATGTATACATACATACACATTATGTTTACACACAAAACACACTTATCTGCATGCCCCCTCTATAGGCGCCTGCTCTGTCACGGAAGCACTGGATGGCCCTTCCTTCTGCTCCACAGCCGACACATGCTGAGTGACAGGAGAGGAGTCCTCTCCTGTCACTCAGCATGTTCACAATGCAGATGTTTGCAGGGTAAGCACGCTGAGTGACAGGAGTAGACTCCTCTCCTGTTACTCAGTTTCTACGCTGCTAGCGTATTGATTGGGGTTAGTGGGGTCAGTTTTCCAAAGACCTGCCCCTTCTCTTTAATATGTGCTACATTTGCTGCAGTGCCAAAAGGGCTCTTAAATAAACAATACAAAAGAAAATGCATAGCGCGCGACGCACCCCTGCTGGGAGGCAGGCAGCTCAGTCCCCATGCAAATAAAGCACACAGGGGATTGTGCTGCCTGCCACTCAGGGGTGGGGGCTGCCTGCCACTAAGTTTTGGTGGCAGGACTGAACCTTAATTGTATAAGGTTGCCCCTCCTTTTTCAATAGCCCACAGGCTAAAACACTATGGCATGTAAGACTGCAGAGGGCAATGATATTTAAAGCCTTGCATCCGTCACATTTTGATTTTAGTTTGCCTTTCACTCCAGAACTGCATCAACCTTATTTTCTTCACCATCCTTAAGTAACGAAGACCAAATAAGCGATAATTGAAATGCAATTCGTGAGGTAAATCAATTGGTTGAAGCTCCTGCTCAAGAGATGTGTGTGAGAGGTGCAGGTTTCAAGAGTGTGTCTTGGGTGAGCCGGCAAGTAATGTCCTCCACGTGGACCTTGAAAACAAGATGGAGTTGGCTAATGTCATTCGGTCTGAAGCAAGGAGGGACCCAAGCAGAGCATTTTAGAGGGTAAAAGCCCTCGAGGAGCGTGGCAGGTGGATCCCACATGTCCTGCAGGTGGCAGGTCCAGGCAAGCATCCCTTCTGCTGATGGCCTGCGTGTCCTAACCCCACTGCCCCATTCATGCACTCGGTAGCAGGTGGAGACCATTGGCCACAGGCCGAGGCCTTGAGCGGACGGTTAGACGAATGCATGCTGTGCCCGACTCCTTAGACAATCGACGCCCAGGCCCAGGCAAGACAACTTGCCTACCAGGGGCCAGATTCCAGAAACCCTGCACCGGTGGAATTGCAATATCCTCTTTATTAGCTCTATGTGCCCTAGAGTAAAGCACATGCAGGCCCTATTAGAAAACATGTGTACTATTACATGTGCAGTTTCTGCATCGTATTAGCACTAGGGCAAAGTTTGCCCGTGGGAAAAAAAACCCTCTTATTGCAATCACGTTTGCGCCAGAGCAAAGTTTGCCCCAGTGCTATCAGGGAAACTTTGTCCTGGTGCAATAATTGTATTGTAGTGTTTATTTATAAAGCACCTATACACAGGGAAGTGCTCAATGAGGGTTGTAAGAGTAAGTGCGTAGAAATACATTTAACGTTTGAGACACAACAAATAGGCCTGACAGTGATTCTGCAGTTTTACCAGTGCAAAAAGAGGGGAGACAGAGAGACAATTTTCGGGCATGTTGCATTTGGAACTGTAAGCGACTTCAATTCAACACTACAGCTAAGTCAATGCCTAGTCTGGGATGCTGAGGGAAACCCTTATTGATATATTTTTATGTCCAGTTCGTTTACTCTGGATTACAACCCTTATTTAACACCCCTCTCTGAGAATCCCCCTGACCCCACTGAGCCAAGAAGTAGGTTTGTTTTGCAAATTAAAAAGTTTATTTGAAAATTAAACAATATATATCTATCACACTTTTATAGTAAATTAATATTTGATAGCACACTTGTGAGGATGATAGTGATCAACAATGGATAATGTTACAGTGGTACACTCTTTTTGATGGCTTAGAAGTGATATAGAGAGGATGAAGTAGCTGAGAATGCTTTTATGGCTTCAAGGACAATGCAATGATGAATGAAAATGCAGTACAGAAAATAAACTTGATGTGACTTCAACCAAAAGACAATGTAATCACTTTTCTTTGACAATTCACTCCCCCCCCCTTATGCAATGTAAAGAGATGGGAGGAAAGGAACACAGTTCTCAGGAAAGCAATCAAATATAATTCAGTTCCTCCCTAGCAAGCTTAGAGGAAAACAGGTAGGAGTTTTAAACACAGGCAATATACTTTGATGTGGTTGCAATTAAGTGAAAAATATGTGAAAAATGCTTTTAATTCCCTATAGGAGGTTCAGGGTGAGTGAGAGATACTTAAATTAATTCAGGATCACTTTAGCAATGCTCTATGAATGATTGTCAGATTGCACACGAATTTCAGCAAGGAAAGCAAGGACACATATTTTTACACGTGGCTGAAATTAAGCAAAATGTCAAATTGCGGCAAATTTAGTTGTGTCGAGCGCAATCACGGAGGCACTATAAGGAGTAGGAAGTTGGTTCTAGGTTTGTTGGAAAGCCTAGAATATTTGCATTAAGATGACAGTTACAACTCACTCCTAGCACAGACGGTTCCGGAGATACGGCCGATTTAGTAAAGGTAGTTTTTCGGATTTGAAATTTTAAAGCTCAGAATGACAGATGACAGTTTTCAGTTTTAAAGATGACAGAATGACACGATTCTAGGAGGCAGTTCTAATAGGCTAAAATAGTTTGGATTAGATTATTTTAAACTAAGAGATTGGTTTTGCACAGTGATGACTCACACTATATTTTTGACATAAGCCGTCAAGGTCTGGTCAGGTTGGACGGGACTTCCGGCAGGTGGTTCTGAAGTCCCGGCTATCTGGGTCAGCTCTGCTCTCTGGGTCTGTCAAGCACCAGTTCTGCTCACAACGGTCTGGTTTGTGGTTCTCTCTGGTTCCGGATACAGCACTGCTTTCTGGATACTGCTACAGGTTCTTGCAAACGTTCTTGGCAAAGAATTCAAACTGCTTGCCCGGCTGTTGAATAGTTTGGTTGGTTTTGAGGCCTGCTGAAGAGGATTCAGCTTGTGGTTTCAGGCCTCTCTGCTACAAATTCTGGAGTTAATTTCTGTTCTCTGGAGATTGATGGATTTGAAGTCTGGATCTCTGGATGTGAAGTCTGAAGTCTCCCGGCAAAGCGTCCCGCAAGAAAGTGGAAAGTGAATGTCCCTAACTGGGTTCCAGTGGCTCTTTTTATGTGTTTTGAAAATGGGTGTGTGCCTGGGCCTAGCTAAGCCTGCCCCTCTCACTTATCATTGGCCAAGCTTTCCTCTCTCCCTTGATTGGGGGAAAGAAATGGAGTGTCAGAGTGATGCTGTAGGTTTTATGGTCAGAGGAACCTCCCCTTGTCAAATTGCACACAAATCTATTTCTGACCCAAATACATATTTATCTATGTACCATTTTTCTAATATCATGGGTCCAGTTAACATATTTTCTGTAGCACCAAACCATCCGATCCCTGTCTTTGTACGATGTCGTGTCCACTTATGACAGAATTCTCCCCTATTCATCCAGATAACGAGCTCTAAACCTTTCCAGATTTTACACACATGTGCACCATGGATATGGGTTTCAGATGATAAAGTGTCAGATTTTTAACATGAATACATTTGGAGTAACAACCTTTTTTTCTGCTACTATCCCCAAGAACATCCTACAGGGTCCTAACACCTCTTAAAATATGCACAGAAAAATCGCAAGAATGATGATGTTATTTATATAATTTTGACAAGTCCGCACTGTGAATTATCCATCTTTTTAAAATCATGCTCTGACCCCAAAGGGGTGTGGTTTTCCAAAGCACATGGTGGAATTTCTGGTTTATCCACTTCCGCCAAACTCAGCTGGCCCTCACAGGCTCTCACAGGCACTGCCCCTCCCAGTTTCTCCCAAGAGGAAGCCATTTTACGACCCCCCCAATATAACATTTGCAGTCCCCAGGTGCTCCTCCCCTTTTCCAATCAGAGAGGTGTCATCTCCTTTTGGCAGGGCCAGCCAAATGCAGCCAGGCCTGGGAAGAGTTGTTGAGCCAGTTCAACTCCTGTCGGGGGTAGTTGTCAGGCAGAATTCAGCTAAATGTCACCTTAGTTCCCAGTTTTCTACATTCAAATCACACTGACAATTTTTGAACATGCAGCTAGAATGCTGATTCTAAGTTCAAAACTGTAACATTTAACAGTTGCAACCTATGTTACACTCAAAAGTAGGTCACTCATTTATTCTAAACATTTCGATTTTAGTGGCTTTACCCCCAAATTCACTTAAGCTGCTGACATCCCCAGATATTTTTTATATATATACATTAAATAATTACTTCCTTCAAGTCATTTCAGAATATAGTTTTACATTGTATCCACCTCTTAGCAAGTCTTTCCTTGGCCTGGTTTGGGTTCATTTGTTCAGTTTTACACAAACGTCTGGTGGTTTTAAAACGCCAGCTTTCTGATAGTGGTGAGCACCAGTATTGCATCCTTTTTTGACGTTAAGAAAATTAATTCCCCACAGTTCTGGGTTGCTTTTGGCAATCAGCATTGCCATTCCCTATGGTTTCAGGCTACTGTGTGTGTAGCCCAATGGTGGTTTTAGGCAGTGCCCTCCTGTGCTCGCAACATAGGCAAAAATGGGTGGCAGCCTATTCTTCCTGTTTTCCCTGTGCACTCTCTGGGGAGTTCTGGCCATCATGATGTTTTCAATGCCAGTACTGCACAGTTTTATGGTAGGGCTTGGCTGCATGGGTAAAAACATTCCACAGAACGTCCAAGTGCATAGATGGTAATAGGGGGGGGCATCAAGTGCACCCAGTCGGTGGAGACAGGGGTAAGTGCAGAGAGAGCCAATCTTTTGGGTTATTTCTAAGTGCCATGAAGATGGGTGGGTGTAGGGCCCTGAGGCAAGTGTGAGAAGACTGGCGGGGTTGCCCGGTACCGGTGAGACTGAGGTACACCAGGTGTCCAGTCAGCAAGCTGTAGGGTAGAGGAGGCAGAGATGGAGATAGCAGAGAGCTAGGTTAGCAGGGTAGAGGGAGAGTGAAAGAAGAGGAGAAGAGGAAGGTCTTGAGGAGTTTCCAGAACTTAAGAAGGTCAGGCTCAAGACGGAGAGGGGCAGGGAGGCTATTCCAGAGGGAGGCACCTGCTGAGGATAAGGATCTCCCTCCAAAACACTGCTTGGAGAACTGGCTCACTCGCAGAAGGTTGGAGGTAGATGAGAGGAGGGCTTGCGAGGGACAGCATTTAGGTAGGCAGCATTGCAAGTAGGTAGGTCCCAGCCCCAGAAAGCCTTAGAGACAATGCAGAGGGTCATGAACTTCATCCTCGCAGCGACTGGGAGCCAGTGAAGGGATTTCAGCGCCAGAGAGATGCAGTCCCTGGGCTTGAGGCCAAGGATAAGTGCAACTCTGTTCTGGATGAGTTGCGGAGGGTGCAGGGCCGAAGAAGGGAGGTTGAGGAAGAGGCTGTTGCAATAGTCCAGCCTAGAGTGAACTAGGGCTCTAGAGACAGTGAGCCGCTGGGGGAAAGTGAGAAAAGGTAGATCACCTCTGAGGAGGTGAAGCTGATCGTTAGACTTTTTAGAGAGGTCAGTGATATGAGAGGAGAAGGAGAGAGTGGAGTCGAACGTGACCCCAAGGTTTTTTGCCTCGCAGGTGGGTGCGGGCACAGGGCTAAGGGAGGCCAGCCAGAGTGAAAGTAATGGACTTGCACCGGTGCAAAGTTTCTGCAATCTGGCCCCAGGTGTGTCAGTCTATCATATGTCCACTCTTTTGTGCCTAGTTTCAGCGCCATGAGCAATGAGCGATCCCAGGGACAATTCAGCATGTGCAGTGCACTATATACATGATCAATTGGCCAAGCACCATATCCTATGATCCCATGACTGAAGGAGGCGTTTTCTGAAGAGAACACAATCAGATGCCTACGGGCATTGGCGCGTTAGATACAGATACATAAATAAATAAATCAGAGTACTGCTGCCCTGATTGCACTTCCCCTTTCCCTCCCCCTGACACGTCTCCCCTTCCCCTTCCCTGCGCTTGCACGATATGAATGACACAAAGCCTAGTCAGAGTTTGTCTCGTCCTCCCTATGTCTCCCTGCCTTGTCTTGTCACGCTTAGAAACACTTGTGTACAGGCGCGTTATAAACAAATCATCATATCATAATGCCAAATAGAATCACTTCTAGGTCGCCCCAAAGATTGGGAGCCACAGAAAATATGGATTTTATAGTGATTTGTCCAAGAGCACACAGAATGACTAAGGGAGGATAGCTGCCTGTGAAACGAGGCTTTCTGGACGCACTGTATGCAATGACACATTAAACCTTATCACGTGGCATTTTGTTCTGCACCAACATGTATTGCTGTGTACATGCTAGTTTGGCAAGATTTAAAGTCAGACTCTTTGCATGGTAGCCAACTTCTAGACATTCTGAATTAAGCGGAGAGGGCACCGTTGTAGTGCATAGCCTTTGAGACAGAAGTGCCATCACAGTGCAGGCTGATCTTCCTCAAACCCTCAAACAAGTGAGAGTAGGTGTGAATGGGAGGAGAGGGAAATGTGTGCCCGGGTTTCAAACACAACACTTCTTAGACTTGACATATTACATGGCCATGGTAGTGGCCATGTAGTTATGGTTAAGTTGCTGTTTCCATAGGAAAAACACATTTTGGGCGGCTTATAACTTCGCTCCCCCTGGACGGATCCTCACCAAACTTTGGTGAGGTTTGGTCCAGGGGGGGCAACGTTATAGGGGGGTCCCAAAACTTTTTTTTTTCCCCATAGACATAATTCTATGAATTTCATAAAAACATATTTGGTGTAAATCCGTCCAGTAGTTTTTTAAAAAAAGACAAAAATGTAAGTGAAAAAAATGTGTGATATCTATATCCGCTTCGCGGACACACTTCCAAGCGACTTGCGTGATGTCTGCGGACATCTGACGTGCTCTCCCATTGGCTGTAGTAAAGCGTGCAGTGCGTCTTATTTTCAGAGACGCCCGCCATCTTAGTTTATTGTTCATATATTGGCATCTGTGGCAAGCTCTGCAGTGACTTCAGACTTCACAAGTGATTATCACAATGTAACAAGCGACAATTCCAATGCGCTAAGATCAGTGGACTGAGGGACCTCCAATGGGGCTGTGTGAGGCTCATGTGGATTACACTTCCTGAACATCCCAGGCTGCTGCAGACTTGCAGGAGACACGCCAGCCATCGTACACGGTGGCCTGCGGAGGACCGAGGAGTGGATATCCTGTTCCCCCCACCCCCGCTCATTACCCGTGTCTCCCTCCTGTATCCCCCACCCCCCGCTCATTACCCGTGTCTCCCTCCTGTAAACCCCCACCCCCCGCTCATGCCTGTGTCTCCCTCGTATTCCCCCCACCCCCCGCTCATTACCCTTGTCTCTCTCTTGTTTCACCCCACCCTCGCTCATTACACGTGTCTCCCTCCTGTACCCCACCACCCCCAGCTCATGCCCGTGTCTCCCTCTTGTTTCCCTCCACCCCCTGCTCATGCCCCGTGTCTCTCCTGTTCCCCCCGACCCCAGCTCATGCTCTGTGTCTCCCTCCGTGTCTCCCGCGTGTTCCCCCCACCCCGGCGCATGACCTGTGTCTCCCTCATGTTCCCCCACCCCCCGCTCATGCCCCGTGTCTCCCCTGTTCCTCCCACCCCCTGCTCATGCCCTGTGTCTCCCTCCTGTTCCCCCGCCCCCCCGCTCATGCCCTGTGTCTCCCTCCTTTTCCCCCACCCCCTGCTCATGCCATGTGTCTCCCTCCTGTTGCCCACCACCCCCCGCTCATGCCCCGTGTCTCTCTCCTGTTACCCCCACCCCCCGCTCATGCCCTGTGTCTCTCTCCTGTTACCCCCACCCCCCGCTCCTGCCCCGTGTCTCCCTCCTGTTGCCCCCCGACCCCAGCTCATGCCATATGTCTCCCTCGTGTTCCCCCCACCCTGCGCTCATGCCCTGTGTCTCCCTGCTGTTGCCCCCCACCCCCTGCTCATGCCCCGTGTCTCTCTCCTGTTGCCCCCCATGCCCCGGTCATGCCCCGTGTCTCCCTGCTGTTGCCCTCCACCCCCGGTCATGCCCCGTGTCTCCCTGCTGTTGCTCCCCACCCCTGCTCATGCCCCGTGTCTCTCTCCTGTTACCCCACCGGGCCCTCATGCCCCATGTCTCCCTCATGTTCCCCCCACCCCCCGCTCATGCCCCGTGTCTCCCTGCTGTTGCCCCCCACTCCCCGCTCATGCCCGTGTCTCCCTCCTGTTGCCCCCCGCTCATGCCCCGTGTCTCTCTCCTGTTACCCCACACCCCCCGCTCATGCCCTGTGTCTCCCTAGTGTTTCCCCCACCCCCCGCTCATGCCCCGTGTCTCCCTGCTGTTGCCCCCCACCCCCCGCTCATGCCCCGTGTCTCCCTCCTGTTGCCCCCAACCCCTGCTCATGCCCCGTGTCTCTCTCCTGTTACCCCCACCCCCTGCTCATGCCCCGTGTCTCCCTCTTGTTGCCCCCCACCCCCTGCTCATGCCACGTGTCTCCCTCGTGTTCCCCCAACCCCCCACTCATTGCCCCGTGTCTCCTTCTTGTTCCCTCCACCCCCTGCTCATGCCACGTGTCTCCCTGCTGTTATTGTCCCCCACCCCCGCTCATGCCCCGTGTCTCTCTCCTGTTACTCCCCCGCTCATGCCCCGTGTCTCTCTCCTGTTGCCCCCCACCCCGCGGTCATGCCCCGTGTCTCCCTGCTGTTGTGCCCCACACCCCGTTCATGCCCTGTGTCTCTCTCCTGTTACCCCCCACACCCCTCTCATGCCCCGTGTCTCTCTCTTGTTGCCCCCCACCCCCGGTCATGCGCTGTGACTCTCTTCTGTTGCCCCTCCACCCCCCGGTCATGCCCCTTGTCTCCCTGCTGTTGCCCCCACCCCCCGCTCATGCCCCCTGTCTCCTTGCTGTTGCCCCTCACCCCTACGCATGCCTGTGTCTCCCTGCTGTTGCCCTCCACCCCCGCTCATACCCCGTGTCTCTCTCCTGTTATCCCCCAGTCCCCTCTCATACCCTGTGTATCCCTGCTGTTTCCACCCACCTCTGGTCATGCCCCGTGTCTCCCTGCTGTTGCCCCCCACCCCCGCTCATGCCCCATGTCTCCCTCATGTTCCCCCCACCCCCCGCTCTTGATGCCTGTGTCTCCCTGCTGTTGCCCCCCACCCTCCGCTCATGCCCCGTGTCTCCCTGCTGTTGCCCCCCACCCCCCGCTCATGCCTTGTCTCTCTCGTATTACCCCCCACCCCCGCTCATGCCCCGTGTCTCGCTGCTGTTGCCCCCACCCCCCGCTCATGCCCCCTGTCTCCTTGCTGTTGCCCCTCACCCCTGCGCATGCCTGCGTCTCCCTGCTGTTGCCCTCCACCCCCGCTCATACCCCGTGTCTCCCTCGTGTCCCCCCCACCACCCGCTCATGCCCCGTGTCTCCCTGCTGTTTCCACCTACCTCTGGTCATGCCCCGTGTCTCCCTGCTGTTGCCCCCCACCCCCGCTCATGCCCCATGTCTCCCTCATGTACCCCCCACCCCCCGCTCTTGATGCCTGTGTCTCCCTGCTGTTGCCCCCCACCCTCCGCTCATGCCCCGTGTCTCCCTGCTGTTGCCCCCCACCCCCCGCTCATGCCTTGTCTCTCTCGTATTACCCCCCACCCCCCGCTCATGCCCCGTGTCTCGCTGCTGTTGCCCCCCAACCCCCGCTCATGCCCCATGTCTCCCTCCTGTTGCCCCCACCCCCCGCACATGCCCCGTGTCTCTCTCCTGTTAGCCCCACCCCCGCTCATGCCCTGTGTCTCCCTGCTGTTGCCCCCACTCCCCGCTCATGCCACGTGTCTCCCTGCTGTTGCCCCACACCCATCGCTCATGTCCCATTTCTATCTCCTGTTACTCCCCACCCCCCGCTCATCTCAAGCCCCGTGTCTCTCTCGTGTTCCCCCCACCACCCATTCATGCCCCATGTCTCCCTGCTGTTGTCCCCAACCCCCCGCTCATGCCCCGTGTCTCCCTGCTGTTGCCCCCCCAACCCCTGCTCATGCCTTGTGTCTCTCTCCTGTTGCCCCCACCCTTCGGTCATTCCCTGTGTCCCCCTGCTGTTGCCCCCCACCCCCCCGGTCATGCCCCGTGTCTCCCTGCTGTTGGCCCCACCCCCCGCTCATGCCCCATGTCTCTCTCCTGTTGCCCCCCACCCCCGCTCATGCTCTGTGTCTCCCTGCTGTTGCCCCCACCCCCTGCTCATGCCCCGTGTCTCTCTCCTGTTACTCCCCCGCTCATGCCCCGTGTCTCTCTCCTGTTGCCCCCCACCCCGCGGTCATGCCCCGTGTCTCCCTGCTGTTGTGCCCCACACCCCGTTCATGCCCCGTGTCTCTCTCCTGTTACCCCCCACACCCCTCTCATGCCCCGTGTCTCTCTCTTGTTGCCCCCCACCCCCGGTCATGCGCTGTGACTCTCTTCTGTTGCCCCTCCACCCCCCGGTCATGCCCCTTGTCTCCCTGCTGTTGCCCCCACCCCCCGCTCATGCCCCCTGTCTCCTTGCTGTTGCCCCTCACCCCTGCGCATGCCTGTGTCTCCCTGCTGTTGCCCTCCACCCCCGCTCATACCCCGTGTCTCTCTCCTGTTATCCCCCAGTCCCCTCTCATACCCTGTGTATCCCTGCTGTTTCCACCCACCTCTGGTCATGCCCCGTGTCTCCCTGCTGTTGCCCCCCACCCCCGCTCATGCCCCATGTCTCCCTCATGTTCCCCCCACCCCCCGCTCTTGATGCCTGTGTCTCCCTGCTGTTGCCCCCCACCCTCCGCTCATGCCCCGTGTCTCCCTGCTGTTGCCCCCCACCCCCCGCTCATGCCTTGTCTCTCTCGTATTACCCCCCACCCCCGCTCATGCCCCGTGTCTCGCTGCTGTTGCCCCCACCCCCCGCTCATGCCCCCTGTCTCCTTGCTGTTGCCCCTCACCCCTGCGCATGCCTGTGTCTCCCTGCTGTTGCCCTCCACCCCCGCTCATACCCTGTGTCTCCCTCGTGTCCCCCCCACCACCCGCTCATGCCCCGTGTCTCCCTGCTGTTTCCACCTACCTCTGGTCATGCCCCGTGTCTCCCTGCTGTTGCCCCCCACCCCCGCTCATGCCCCATGTCTCCCTCATGTTCCCCCCACCCCCCGCTCTTGATGCCTGTGTCTCCCTGCTGTTGCCCCCCACCCTCCGCTCATGCCCCGTGTCTCCCTGCTGTTGCCCCCCACCCCCCGCTCATGCCTTGTCTCTCTCGTATTACCCCCACCCCCCGCTCATGCCCCGTGTCTCGCTGCTGTTGCCCCCCAACCCCCGCTCATGCCCCATGTCTCCCTCCTGTTGCCCCCACCCCCCGCACATGCCCCGTGTCTCTCTCCTGTTAGCCCCACCCCTGCTCATGCCCTGTGTCTCCCTGCTGTTGCCCCCACTCCCCGCTCATGCCACGTGTCTCCCTGCTGTTGCCCCACACCCATCGCTCATGTCCCATTTCTATCTCCTGTTACTCCCCACCCCCCGCTCATCTCAAGCCCCGTGTCTCTCTCGTGTTCCCCCCACCCCCCATTCATGCCCCATGTCTCCCTGCTGTTGTCCCCAACCCCCCGCTCATGCCCCGTGTCTCCCTGCTGTTGCCCCCCCAACCCCTGCTCATGCCTTGTGTCTCTCTCCTGTTGCCCCCACCCTTCGGTCATTCCCTGTGTCCCCCTGCTGTTGCCCCCCACCCCCCCGGTCATGCCCCGTGTCTCCCTGCTGTTGGCCCCACCCCCCGCTCATGCCCCATGTCTCTCTCCTGTTGCCCCCCACCCCCGCTCATGCCCTGTGTCTCCCTGCTGTTGCCCCCACCCCCTGCTCATGCCCCGTGTCTCTCTCTTGTTACATCCCATCCTCCTCTCATGCCCCGTGTCTCTCTAATGTTGCCCCCCACCCCCGGTCATTCCCCGTGTCTCCCTGCTGTTGCCCCCACCCCCTGCTCATGCCCCGTGTCTCTCTCCTGTTGCCCCCCACCCCCGGTCATGCCTGTGTCTCCCTGCTGTTGCCCCCCACCCCCTGCTCATGCCCCGTGTCTCTCTCCTGTTCCCCCCACCCCCCGGTCATGCCCCCTGTCTCCTTGCTGTTGCCCCTCACCCCCGCGCATGCCTGTGTCTCCCTGCTGTAGCCCTCCACCCCCCGCTCATACCCCATGTCTCTCTCCTGTTATCCCCCAGTCCCCTCTCATGCCCCGTGTATCCCTGCTATTACCCCCCAACCCCCGCTCATGGCCCCTGTCTCCCTGCTGTTGCCCCTCACCCCCGCGCATGCCTGTGTCTCCCAGCTGTTGCCCCCCCACCCCCCGCTCATGCCCCGTGTCTCTCTCATGTTCCCTCCACCCCCCGCTCATGCCCCATGTCTCCCTGCTGTTGCCCCCCGCCCATGCCCCGTGTCTCTTTGCTGTTGCCCCCCATCCCCCGCTCATGCCCTGTGTGTCTCTCCTGTTGCCCCTCACCCCCCGGTAATGCCCCGTGTCTCCCTGCTGTTGCCCCCCACCCCCAGGTCATGCCCCGTGTCTCCCTGCTGTTGCCCCCCACCACCTGCTCATGCCCTGTGTCTCTCTACTGTTGCTCCCCATCCCCCGCTCATGCCCCGTGTCTCCCTGCTGTTGCCCCCACCCCCCGCTCATGCCCCATGTCTCTCTCCTGTAACCCCCACCCCTCTCATGCCCCGTGTCTCTCTCCTGTTCCCCCCTTCCCCCGGTCATGCCCCGTGTCTCCCTGCTGTTGCCCCTCACCCCCGGCTCATGCCCCGTGTCTCCCTGCTGTTGCCCCCCACCCCTGCTCATAACCCGTGTCTCTCTCCTGTTACCCCCAACCCCCGCTCATGCCCTGTGTCTCTCTTCTGTTGCCCCCACCCCCCGCTCATGCCCTGTGTCTCTCTCCTGTTACCCCCCACCCCCCTGTTCATGTCCCGTGTCTCCCTGCTGTTTCCCCCCACCCCCCGCTCATGCCCCGTGTCTCTCTCCTGTTACTCCCCACCCCCCTGTCATGCCCGTGTCTCCCTGCTGTTGCTCCCCACCCCCCGCTCATGCCCCGTGTCTCTCTCCTGTTACCCCCCACCACCCTCTCATGCCCCGTGTCTCTCTCCTGTTACCCCCCACCACCCTCTCATGCCTGTGTCTCTCTCCTGTTTCCCCCCCACCCTCCAGTCATGCCCCGTGTCTCCCTGCTGTTGCCCCCCACCCCCGCTAATGCCCCGTGTTTCTCTCCTGTTACCCCCACCCCTCTCTCATGCCCCGTGTCTCTCTCCTGTTGCCCCTCACCCCCGGTCATGCCCCGTGTCACCCTGCTGTTATTCCCCAACCCCCGCTCATGCCCTGTGTCTATCTCCTGTTACCCCCACCCCCCTGTCATGCCCGTGTCTCCCTGCTGTTGGCCCCCACCCCCGCTCATGCCCGTGTCTCTTTCCTGTTACCCCCACCCCCCTCTCATGCCCCGTGTCTCTCTCCTGTTGCCCCCCGCCCCCGGTCATGCCCCATGTCTTTCTGCTGTTGCCCCCACCACCCGCTCATGCCCCGTGTCTCTCTCCTGTTCCCCCCACCCCCCGGTCATGCCCCGTGTCTCCCTGCTGTTGCCCCCCACCCCCTGCTCATACCCGTGTCTCTCTCCTGTTCCCCCCACCCCCCGGTCATGCCCTTTGTCTCCCTGCTGTTGCCCCTCACCACCCGTGCATGCCACTTGTCTCCCTCATGTTCCCCCCACCCCCCACTCATGCCCCATGTCTCCCTGCTGTTGCCCCCACCCTCCGCTCATGCCCCGTGTCTCCCTGCTGTTGGCCCCCACCCCGCGCTCATTCCCCATGTCTCTGTCCTGTTACCCCTCCACCCCCCTCTCATGCCCTATGTCTCTCTCCTGTTACCCCTCCACCCCCTCTCATGCCCCGTGTCTCTCTCCTGTTGGCCCCCACCCTCCGGTCATGCCCCGTGTCTCCCTGCTGTTGCCCCCCATGACCGCTCAAGCCCTGTGTTTCTCTCCTGTTACCCCCACCCCCCTCTAATGCCCTGTGTCTCTCTCCTATTGCCCCCCACTCCCTGGTCATGCCCCTTGTCTCCCTGCTGTCACCCCCAACCCCCGCTCAAGCCCTGTGTCTATCTCCTGTTACCCCCACCCCGGTCATGCACAGTGTCTCCCTGATGTTGCCCTCCACCCCCCGCTCATGCCCCGTGTCTCTCTCCTGTTACCCCCACCTCCTCTCATGCCCCGTGTCTCTCTCCTGTTGCCCCCCACCCCGGTCATGCCCTGTGTCTCCCTGCTGTTACCCCCCAACCCCCGCTCATGCCCCGTGTCTCTCTCCTGTTACCCCCCACCCCCGGTCATGCCCCGTGTCTCCCTGCTGTTGCCTCCCACCCCCCGCTCATGCCCTGTGTCTCTCTCCTGTTACCCCCCACCCCCTCTCATGCCCTGTGTCTCACTAATGTTGCCCTCCACCCCCGGTCATGCCCCGTGTCTCCCTGCTGTTGCCCCCACCCCCTGCTCAAGCCCCGTGTCTCTCTCCTGTTGCCCCCCACCCCCCGGTCATGCCTGTGTCTCCCTGCTGTTGCCCCCCACCCCCTGCTCATGCCCCGTTACTCTCTCCTGTTCCCACCACCCCCCGGTCATGCCCCCTGTCTCCTTGCTGCTGCCCCTCACCCCCGCGCATGCCTGTGTCTCCCTGCTGTTGCCCTCCACCCCCCGCTCATACCCAGTGTCTCTCTCCTGTTATCCCCCAGTCCCCTCTCATGCCCCGTGTATCCCTGCTGTTACCCCCCAACCCCCGCTCATGGACCCTGTCTCCCTCGTGTTCCCCACACCCCCCACTCATGCCCCGTGTCTCCCTGCTGTTGCCCGCACCCCTTGCTCATGCCCCGTGTCTCTCTCCTGTTGTCCCCCACCCCCGGTCATGCCCGTGTCTCCCTGCTGTTGACCCCCCACCCCTCGCTCATGCCCCGTGTCTCTCTCCTGTTCCCCCACCCCTCAGTCATGTCCCCTGTCTCCCTGCTGTTGCCCCTCACCCCCCGCGCATGCCTGTGTCTCCCTGCTGTTGCCCTCCACCCGCCCGCTCATACCCCGTGTCTCTCTCCTGTTACCCCTCAGCCCCCTCTCATGCCCCGTGTCTCCCTGCTGTTGCCCCCCACCCCCGCTCATGCCCCGTGTATCTCTCCTCTTACCCCCACCCCCCTCTCATGCCCCGTGTCTCTCTCCTGTTGCCCCCCGCCCCAGGTCATGCCCCGTGACTCCCTGCTGTTACCCCCCAACCCCCGCTCATGCCCCGTGTCTCTCTCCTGTTACCCCCCACCCCCCGGTCATGCCCCGTGTCTCCCTGCTGTTGACCCCCACCCCCCGCTCATGCCCCGTGTCTCTCTCCTGTTACCCCCACCCCCTCTCATGCCCCGTGTCTCTCTAATGTTGCCCTCCACCCCCGGTCATGCCTGCGTCTCCCTGCTGTTGCCCCCCACCCCCCGCTCATACCCCGTGTCTCTCTCCTGTTCCCCCCACCCCCGGTCATGCCCCCTGTCTCCTTGCTTTTGCCCCTCACCCCCGCGCATGCCTGTGTCTCCCTGCTGTTGCCCTCCACCCCCCGCTCATACCCCGTGTCTCTCTCCTGTTATCCCCCAGTCCCCTCTCATGCCCCGTGTATCCCTGCTGTTACCCCCCACTCCCGCTCATGGCCCGTGTCTCCCTCGTGTTCCCCACACCCCCCACTCATGCCCTGTGTCTCCCTGCTGTTGCCCCCCACCCTCCGCTTATGCCCCGTTACTCCATGCTGTTGGCCCCCACCCCCGCTCATGCCCCGTGTCTCTGTCCTGTTACCCCCCCCACCCGCTCCCATGCCCTGTGCCTCTCCTGTTACCCCCCACCACCCTCTCATGCCCCGTGTCTCTCTCCTATTGCCCCCCACCTTCTGGTCATGCCCCGTGTCTCTCTGCTGTTGCCCCCCACCCCGGTCATGCCCTGTGTTTCTCTCCTGTTACCCCACACCCCTCTCATGCCCCTTGTCTCTCTCCTGTTGCCCCTCACCCCCGGTTATGCCCCCTGTCTCCTTGCTGTTGCACCTCACCCCCGTGCATGCCTGTGTCTCCTTGCTGTTGCCCTCCACCCCCCGCTCATACCCCGTGTCTCTCTCTTGTTATCCCCCAGTCCCCTCTCATGCCCCATGTATCCCTGCTGTTACCCCCCACCCCCCGCTCATGGCCCGTGTCTCCCTCGTGTTCCCCACACCCCACACTCATGCCCAGTGTCTCCCTGCTGTTGCCCCCCACCCTCCGCTTATGCCCCGTTACTCCCTGCTGTTGGCCCCCACCCCGTGCTCATGCCCTGTGTCTCTGTCCTGTTACCCCCCACCCCCCTCCCATGCCCCGTGTCTCTCCTGTTACCCCCCACCGCCCTCTCATGCCCCGTGTTCTTCTCCTGTTGCCCCCTACCCTCCGGTCATGCCCCGTTTCTCTCTGCTGTTGCCCCCCACCCCCGCTCATGCCCCGTGTTTCTCTCCTGTTACCCCACACCCCTCTCATGCCCCGTGTCTCTCTCCTGTTGCCCTCCACCCCCTGCTCATACCCCGTGTCTCTCTCCTGTTACCCCCCAGCCCCCTCTCATGCCCCGTGTCTCCCTGCTGTTGCCCCCCACCCCCGCTCATGCCCCGTGTTTCTCTCCTGTTACCCCCACCCCCCTCTCATGCCCCGTGTCTCTCTCCTGTTACCCCCCACCCCCGGTCATGCCCCGTGTCTCCCTGCTGTTGCCCCCCACCCCCCGCTCATGCCCCGTGTCTCCCTCCTGTTACTCCCCACCCCCCTCATGCCCCGTGTCTCTCTAATGTTGCCCCACACCCCCGGTCATGCCCCGTGTCTCCCTGCTGTTGCCCCCACCCCCTGCTCATGCCCCGTGTCTCTCTCCTGTTGCCCCCCACCCCCCGGTCATGCCTGTGTCTCCCTGCTGTTGCCCCCCACCCCCTGCTCATGCCCCGTGTCTCTCTCCTGTTCCCCCCAACCCCCGGTCATGCCCCCTGTCTCCTTGCTGTTGCCCCTCACCCCTGCGCATGCCTGTGTCTCCCTGCTGTTGCCCTCCACCCCCGCTCATACCCCGTGTCTCTCTCCTGTTATCCCCCAGTCCCCTCTCATACCCCGTGTATCCCTGCTGTTACCCCCCACCCCCCGCTCATGGCCCGTGTCTCCCTCGTGTTCCCCACACCTCCCACTCATGCCCCGTGTCTCCCTGCTGTTGCCCCCACCCCCTGCTCATGCCCCGTGTCTCTCTCCTGTTGCCCCCTACCCCCGGTCATGCCCGTGTCTCCCTGCTGTTGCCCCCCCACCCCCCGCTCATGCCCCGTGTCTCTCTCATGTTCCCCCACCCCCCAGTCATGTCCCCTGTCTCCCTGCTGTTGCCCCTCACCCCCCGCGCATGCCTGTGTCTCCCTGCTGTTGCCCTCCACCCCAAGCTCATACCCCGTGTCTCTCTCCTGTTACCCCCCAACCCCCTCTCATGCCCCGTGTCTCCCTGCTGTTGCCCACCACCCCCGCTCATGCCCCGTGTTTCTCTCCTGTTACCCCCACCCCCCTCTCATGCCCCGTGTCTCTCTCCTGTTGCCCCCCACCCCAGGTCATGCCCCGTGTCTCCCTGCTGTTACCCCCCAACCCCCGCTCATGCCCCGTGTCTCTCTAGTGTTACCCCCCACCCCCCGGTCATGCCCCGTGTCTCCCTGCTGTTGCCCCCCACCCCGTGCTCATGCCCCGTGTCTCTCTCCTGTTACCTCCCACCCCCTCTCATGCCCCGTGTCTCTCTTCTGTTGCCCCCTGCCCCGGTCATGCCCCGTGTCTCCCTGCTGTTGCCCCCACACCCTGCTCATGTCCCGTGTCTCTCTCCTGTTGCCCCCCACCCCCCGCTCATGCCCCGTGTCTCTCTCCTGTTCCCCCCACCCCCCAGCCATGCCCCCTGTCTCCTTGATGTTGCCCCTCACCCCCGCACATGCCTGTGTCTCCCTGCTGCTGCCCTCCACCCCCGCTCATACCCAGTGTCTCTCGCCTGTTATCCCCCAGTCCCCTCTCATGCCCCGTGTATCCCTGCTGTTACCCCCCACCCCCCGCTCATGGCCCGTGTTTCCCTCGTGTTTCCCACACCCCCCACTCATGCCCCGTGTCGCCCTGCTGTTGCCCCCCACCCTTCGCTTATGCCCCGTTACTCCCTGCTGTTGGCCCCCACCCCCTGCTCATGCCCCGTGTTTCTGTCCTGTTACCCCCCAACCCCCTCACATGCCCCGTGTCTCTCCTGTTACCCCCATCGCCCTCTCATGCCCCGTATCTCTCTCCTGTTGCCACCCACCCCCCTCCCATGCCCCGTGTCTCTCCTGTTACCCCCCACTGCCCTCTCATGCCCCGTGTCCTTCTCCTTTTGCCCCCCACCCTCCGGTCATGCCCCGTGTCTCTCTGCTGTTGCCCCCCACCCCCGCTCATGCCCCGTGTTTCTCTCCTGTTACCCCACACCCCTCTCATGCCCCGTGTCTCTCTCCTGTTGCCCTCTACCCCCTGCTCATACCCCGTGTCTCTCTCCTGTTACCCCCAGCCCCCTCTCATGCCCCGTGTCTCCCTGCTGTTGCCCCCTACCCCCGCTCATGCCCCGTTTTTACTCTCCTGTTACCCCCACCCCCCTCTCATGCCCCGTGTCTCTCTCCTGTTACCCCCCACCCCCGGTCATGCCCCGTATCTCCCTGCTGTTGCTCCCACCCCCTGCTCATGCCCCGTGTCTCTCTCCTGTTGCCCCCCACCCCCCGCTCATGCCACGTGTCTCTCTCCTGTTACCCCACCCCCTCTCATGCCCCGTGTCTCTCTAATGTTGCCCCCCACCCCCGGTCATGCCCCGTATCTCCCTGCTGTTGCTCCCACCCCCTGCTCATGCCCCGTGTCTCTCTCCTGTTGCCCCCCACCCCCCGGTCATGCCTGTGTCTCTCTCCTGTTCCCCCCACCCCCCGGTCATGCCCCCTGTCTCCTTGCTGTTGCCCCTCACCCCCGCGCATGCCTGTGTCTCCCTGCTGTTGCCCTCCACCCCCCGCTCATACCCCGTGTCTCTCTCCTGTTATCCCCCAGTCCCCTCTCATACCCCGTGTATCCCTGCTGTTACCCCCCAACCCCCGCTCATGGCCCGTGTCTCCCTCATGTTCCCCACACCTCCCACTCATGCCCCGTGTCTCCCTGCTGTTGCCCCCACCCCCTGCTCATGCCCCGTGTCTCTCTCCTGTTGCCCCCCACCCCCGGTCATGCCCGTGTCTCCCTGCTGTTGCCCCCCCACCCCCCGCTCATGCCCCGTGTCTCTCTCCTGTTACTCCCCACCCCCCTCATGCCCCGTGTCTCTCTAATGTTGCCCCACACCCCCGGTCATGCCCCGTGTCTCCCTGCTGTTGCCCCCACCCCCTGCTCATGCCCCGTGTCTCTCTCCTGTTGCCCCCCACCCCCGGTCATGCCTGTGTCTCCCTGCTGTTGCCCCCCACCCCCTGCTCATGCCCCGTGTCTCTCTCCTGTTCCCCCCAACCCCCGGTCATGCCCCCTGTCTCCTTGCTGTTGCCCCTCACCCCTGCGCATGCCTGTGTCTCCCTGCTGTTGCCCTCCACCCCCGCTCATACCCCGTGTCTCTCTCCTGTTATCCCCCAGTCCCCTCTCATACCCCGTGTATCCCTGCTGTTACCCCCCACCCCCCGCTCATGGCCCGTGTCTCCCTCGTGTTCCCCACACCTCCCACTCATGCCCCGTGTCTCCCTGCTGTTGCCCCCACCCCCTGCTCATGCCCCGTGTCTCTCTCCTGTTGCCCCCTACCCCCGGTCATGCCCGTGTCTCCCTGCTGTTGCCCCCCCACCCCCCGCTCATGCCCCGTGTCTCTCTCATGTTCCCCCACCCCCCAGTCATGTCCCCTGTCTCCCTGCTGTTGCCCCTCACCCCCCGCGCATGCCTGTGTCTCCCTGCTGTTGCCCTCCACCCCAAGCTCATACCCCGTGTCTCTCTCCTGTTACCCCCCAACCCCCTCTCATGCCCCGTGTCTCCCTGCTGTTGCCCACCACCCCCGCTCATGCCCCGTGTTTCTCTCCTGTTACCCCCACCCCCCTCTCATGCCCCGTGTCTCTCTCCTGTTGCCCCCCACCCCAGGTCATGCCCGTGTCTCCCTGCTGTTACCCCCCAACCCCCGCTCATGCCCCGTGTCTCTCTAGTGTTACCCCCCACCCCCCGGTCATGCCCCGTGTCTCCCTGCTGTTGCCCCCCACCCCGTGCTCATGCCCCGTGTCTCTCTCCTGTTACCTCCCACCCCCTCTCATGCCCCGTGTCTCTCTTCTGTTGCCCCCTGCCCCGGTCATGCCCCGTGTCTCCCTGCTGTTGCCCCCACACCCTGCTCATGCCCCGTGTCTCTCTCCTGTTGCCCCCCACCCCCCGCTCATGCCCCGTGTCTCTCTCCTGTTCCCCCCACCCCCCAGCCATGCCCCCTGTCTCCTTGATGTTGCCCCTCACCCCCGCACATGCCTGTGTCTCCCTGCTGCTGCCCTCCACCCCCGCTCATACCCAGTGTCTCTCGCCTGTTATCCCCCAGTCCCCTCTAAACCCCGTGTATCCCTGCTGTTACCCCCCACCCCCCGCTCATGGCCCGTGTTTCCCTCGTGTTTCCCACACCCCCCACTCATGCCCCGTGTCGCCCTGCTGTTGCCCCCCACCCTTCGCTTATGCCCCGTTACTCCCTGCTGTTGGCCCCCACCCCCTGCTCATGCCCCGTGTTTCTGTCCTGTTACCCCCCAACCCCCTCACATGCCCCGTGTCTCTCCTGTTACCCCCATCGCCCTCTCATGCCCCGTATCTCTCTCCTGTTGCCACCCACCCCCCTCCCATGCCCCGTGTCTCTCCTGTTACCCCCCACTGCCCTCTCATGCCCCGTGTCCTTCTCCTTTTGCCCCCCACCCTCCGGTCATGCCCCGTGTCTCTCTGCTGTTGCCCCCCACCCCCGCTCATGCCCCGTGTTTCTCTCCTGTTACCCCACACCCCTCTCATGCCCCGTGTCTCTCTCCTGTTGCCCTCTACCCCCTGCTCATACCCCGTGTCTCTCTCCTGTTACCCCCAGCCCCCTCTCATGCCCCGTGTCTCCCTGCTGTTGCCCCCTACCCCCGCTCATGCCCCGTTTTTACTCTCCTGTTACCCCCACCCCCCTCTCATGCCCCGTGTCTCTCTCCTGTTACCCCCCACCCCCGGTCATGCCCCGTGTCTCCCTGCTGTTGCCCCCCACCCCCCGCTCATGCCACGTGTCTCTCTCCTGTTACCCCACCCCCTCTCATGCCCCGTGTCTCTCTAATGTTGCCCCCCACCCCCGGTCATGCCCCGTATCTCCCTGCTGTTGCTCCCACCCCCTGCTCATGCCCCGTGTCTCTCTCCTGTTGCCCCCCACCCCCCGGTCATGCCTGTGTCTCTCTCCTGTTCCCCCCACCCCCCGGTCATGCCCCCTGTCTCCTTGCTGTTGCCCCTCACCCCCGCGCATGCCTGTGTCTCCCTGCTGTTGCCCTCCACCCCCCGCTCATACCCCGTGTCTCTCTCCTGTTATCCCCCAGTCCCCTCTCATACCCCGTGTATCCCTGCTGTTACCCCCCAACCCCCGCTCATGGCCCGTGTCTCCCTCATGTTCCCCACACCTCCCACTCATGCCCCGTGTCTCCCTGCTGTTGCCCCCACCCCCTGCTCATGCCCCGTGTCTCTCTCCTGTTGCCCCCCACCCCCGGTCATGCCCGTGTCTCCCTGCTGTTGCCCCCCCACCCCCCGCTCATGCCCCGTGTCTCTCTCCTGTTCCCCCCACCCCCCAGTCATGTCTCCTGTCTCCCTGCTGTTGCCCCGCACCCCCCGCGCATGCCTGTGTCTCCCTGCTGTTGCCCTCCACCACCCGCTTATACCCCGTGTCTCTCTCCTGTTACCCCCCAACCCCCTCTCATGCCCCGTGTCTCCCTGCTGTTGCCCACCACCCCCGCTCATGCCCCGTGTTTCTCTCCTGTTACCCCCACCCCCCTCTCATGCCCCGTGTCTCTCTCCTGTTGCCCCCCACCCCAGGTCATGCCCCGTGTCTCCCTGCTGTTACCCCCCAACCCCCGCTCATGCCCCGTGTCTCTCTCCTGTTACCCCCCGGTCATGCCCCGTGTCTCCCTGCTGTTGCCCCCCACCCCCCGCTCATGCCCCGTGTCTCTCTCCTGTTACCCCCCACCCCCTCTCATGCCCCGTGTCTCTCTTCTGCTGCCCCCCACCCCCGGTCATGCCCTGTGTCTCCCTGCTGTTGCCCCCACCCCCTGCTCATGCCCCGTGTCTCTCTCCTGTTGCCCCCCACCCCCCGCTCATGCCCCGTGTCTCTCTCCTGTTCCCCCCACCCCCTGGCCATGCCCCCTGTCTCCTTGCTGTTGCCCCTCACCCCCGCACATGCCTGTGTCTCCCTGCTGTTGCCCTCCACCCCCCTGCTCATACCCCGTGTCTCTCTCCTGTTATCCCCCAGTCCCCTCTCATGCCCCGTGTATCCCTGCTGTTACCCCCCACCCCCCGCTCATGGCCCGTGTCTCCCTCGTGTTCCCCATACCCCCCACTCATGCCCCGTGTCTCCCTGCTGTTGCCCCCCACCCTCCGCTTATGCCCCGTTACTGCCTGCTGTTGGCCCCCAGCCCCTGCTCATGCCCCGTGTTTCTGTCCTGTTACCTCCCCCACCCCCCTCCCATGCCCCGTGTCTCTCCTGTTACCCCCCACCGCCCTCTCATGCCCCGTGTCTCTCTCCTGTTGCCCCCCACCCTCCGGTCATGCCCCGTGTCTCTCTGCTGTTGCCCCCCACCCCCGCTCATGCCCCGTGTTTCTCTCCTGTTACCCCACACCCCCCTCATGCCCCGTGTCTCTCTCCTGTTGCCCCCGACCCCCGGTCATGCCCCGTGTCTCCCTGCTGTTACCCCCAACCCCCGCTCATGCCCTGTGTCTCTCTCCTGTTACCCACACCCCCGGTCATGCCCTGTGTCTCCCTGCTGTTGCCCCCACCCCCCGCTCATGCTCCGTGTCTCTCTCCTGTTGCCCCCCACCCCCCGGTCTTGCCCCGTGTCTCCCTGCTGTTTGCCCCCACCCCTGCTCATGCCCCGTGTCTCTCTCCTGTTCCCCCACCCCCCGCTCATGCCCCGTGTCTCTATCCTGTTACCCCACACCCCTGTCATGCCCCGTGTCTCTCTCCTGTTGCCCCCCACCCCCGGTCATGCCCCGTGTCTCCCTGCTGTCACCCCCCCACCCCCCTCTCATGCCCTGTGTCTCTCTCCTGTTGCCCCCCACCCCCGGTCATGCCCTGTGTCTCTGTCCTGTTACCCCCCAACCCACGCTCATGCCCCGTGTATCTCTACTGTTGGCCCCCACCCCCTGCTCATGCCCCGTGTCTTTCTCTGGTTACCCCCCACCCCCCTATCATGCCCCGTGTCTCCCTGCTGTTGCCCTCCACCCTCCACTCATGCCCCGTGCCTCACTCCTGTTACCCCCTCCCCCCTCTCATGCCCCGTGTCTCCCTGCTGTTGCCCCCCACCCCCGCTCATGCCCCGTTTCTCTCCCCTGTTACTCCCCACCCCCGCTCATGCCCTGTGTCTCCCTGCTGTTGCCCCCCACCACCCGCTCATGCCCCGTGTCTCCCTGCTGTTGCCCCCCACTCCCCGCTCATACCCTGTGTCTCCCTGCTGTTGACCCCCCACCCCCCGTTCATGCCTCATGTCTCTCTCCTGTTACCCCCCACCCCCCGCTCTGCCCTGTGTCTCTCTCATGTTCCCTCCAGCCCCCCGCTCATGCCCCATGTCTCTCTGCTGTTGCCCCCCGTCCATGCCCCGTGTCTCTTTGCTGTTGCCCCCCACACCCCGCTCATGCCCTGTGTCTCTCTCCTGTTGCCCCTCACCCCCTGGTAATGCCCATGTCTCCCTGCTGTTGCCCCCCACCCCCCGGTCATGCCCTGTGTCTCCCTGCTGTTGCCCCCCACCACCCGCTCATGCCCTGTGTCTCTCTACTGTTGTCCCCCACCCCCCGCTCATGCCCCGTGCCTCCCTGCTGTTGCCCCCACCCCCCGCTCATGCCCCATGTCTCTCTCCTGTAGCCCCCACCCCCTCTCATGCCCCGTGTCTCTCTCCTGTTCCCCCAACCCCACGGTCATGCCCCGTGTCTCCCTGCTGTTGCCCCTCACACCCGGCGCATGCCCCGTGTCTCCCTGCTATTGCCCCCCACCCCCGCTCATAACCCGTGTCTCTATCCTGTTACCCCCAACCCCCGCTCATGCCCCGTGTCTCTCTCCTGTTGCCCCCCAACCCGGGTCTTGCCCCGTGTCTCCCTGCTGTTTGCCCCCACCCCTGCTCATGCCCCGTGTCTCTCTCCTGTTCCCCCCACCCCCCGCTCATGCCCCGTGTCTCTCTCCTGTTACCCCACACCCCTCTGATGCCCCGTGTCTCTCTCCTGTTGCCCCCACCCCCGGTCATGCCCCGTGTCTCCCTGCTGTTACCCCCCACCCCCCTCTCATGCCCCGTGTCTCTCTCCTGTTGCCCCCCACCCCCCGGTCATGCCCTGTGTCTCTGTCCTGTTACCCCCCAACCCCCGCTCATGCCCCGTGTATCTCTACTGTTGGCCCTAACCCCGCTCAAGCCCTGTGTCTCTCTCCTGTTGCCCCACCCCCTGCTCATGCCCCGTGTCTCTCTCTGGTTACCCCCCACCCCCCTCTCATGCCCCGTGTCTCCCTGCTGTTGCCCTCCACCCTCCGCTCATGCCCCGTGCCTTACTCCTGTTACCCCCCTCTCATTCTCCATGTCTCTCTCATGTTGGCCCACCCCCGGTCATGCCCCGTGTCTCCCTGCTGTTGCCCCCCACCCCCGCTCATGCCCCGTTTATCTCCCCTGTTACTCCCCACCCCCGCTCATGCCCTGTGTCTCCCTGCTGTTGCCCCCCACCACCCGCTCATGCCCCGTGTCTCCCTGCTGTTGCCCCCCACTCCCCGCTCATACACTGTGTCTCCCAGCTGTTGCCCCCCACCCCCCGTTCATGCCCCATGTCTCTCTCCTGTTACCCCCCACCCCCCGCTCTGCCCTGTGTCTCTCTCATGTTCCCTCCAGCCCCCCGCTCATGCCCCATGTCTCTCTGCTGTTGCCCCCGTCCATGCCCCGTGTCTCTTTGCTGTTGCCCCCCACCCCCCGCTCATGCCCTGTGTCTCTCTCCTGTTGCCCCTCACCCCCTGGTAATGCCCGTGTCTCCCTGCTGTTGCCCCCCACCCCCCGGTCATGCCCTGTGTCTCCCTGCTGTTGCCCCCCACCACCCGCTCATGCCCTGTGTCTCTCTACTGTTGCCCCCCACCCCCCGCTCATGCCCCGTGTCTCCCTGCTGTTGCCCCCACCCCCCGCTCATGCCCCATGTCTCTCTCCTGTAGCCCCCACCCCCTCTCATGCCCCGTGTCTCTCTCCTGTTCCCCCCACCCCACGGTCATGCCCCGTGTCTCCCTGCTGTTGCCCCTCACCCCCGGCGCATGCCCCGTGTCTCCCTGCTATTGCCCCCCACCCCCGCTCATAACCCGTGTCTCTATCCTGTTACCCCCAACCCCGGCTCATGCCCCGTGTCTCTCTTCTGTTGTTCCCACCCCCGCTCATGCCCTGTGTCTCTCTCCTGTTACCCCCCTCCCCCCTGTTCATGTCCCGTGTCTCCCTGCTGTTTCCCCCCACCCCCCGCTCATGCCCCGTGTCTCTCTCCTGTTACTCCCCACCCCCCTGTCATGCCCGTGTCTCCCTGCTGTTGCTCCCCACCCCCGCTCATGCCCTGTGTCTCTCTCCTGTTACCCCCCGCCCCCTCTCATGCCCCGTGTCTCTCTCCTGTTACCCCCCACACCCCTCTCATGCCTGTGTCTCTCTCCTGTTGCCCCCCACCCCCCGCTCATGCCCCGTGTCTCTCTCCTGTTGCCCCCACCCCCCGCTCATGCCCAGTGTCTCTCTCCTGTTACCCCCCACCCCACTCTCATGCCCCGTGTCTCCCTGCTGTTACCCCCCACCCCCCGCTCATGGCCCATGTCTCCCTCATGTTTCCCCCACCCCCCACTCATGCCCCATGTCTCCCTGCTGTTGCCCCCCACCCTCCGCTCATGCCCCGTGTCTCCCTGCTGTTGGCCCCCACCCCCGCTCATGCCCCATGTCTCTGTCCTGTTACCCCTCCACCCTCCTCTCATGCACTATGTCTCTCTCCTGTTACCCCTCCACCCTCCTCTCATGCCCCGTGTCTCTCTCCTGTTGCCCCCACCCCGGTCATGCACAGTGTCTCCCTGCTGTTGCCCTCCACCCCCCGCTCATGCCCCGTGTCTCTCTCCTGTTACCCCCCACCCCCTCTCATGCCCCGTGTCTCTCTCCTGTTGCCCCCACCCCCGGTCATGCCCTGTGTCTCCCTGCTGTTACCCCCCAACCCCCGCTCATGCCCCGTGTCTCGCTCCTGTTACCCCCCACCCCCGGTCATGCCACGTGTTTCCCTGCTGTTGCCCCCCACCCCCCGCTCATGCCCCGTGTCTCTCTCCTGTTATCCCCCACCCCCTCTCATGCCCCGTGTCTCTCTAATGTTGCCCCCCACCCCCGGTCATGCCCCGTGTCTCTCTCCTGTTGCCCCCCACCCCCCGGTCATGCCTGTGTCTCTCTGTTGTTGCCCCCCCACCCCCCGCTCATGCCCCGTGTTTCTCTCCTGTTCCCCCCCACCCCCCGTCATGCCCCCTGTCTCCTTGCTGTTGCCCCTCACCCCCGCGCATGCCTGTGTCTCCCTGCTGTTGCCCTCCACCCCCCGCTCATACCCCGTGTCTCTCTCCTGTTATCCCCAGTCCCCTCTCATGCCCCGTGTATCCCTGCTGTTACCCCCCACCCCCCGCTAATGGCCCGTGTCTCCCTCGTGTTCCCCACACCCCCCACTCATGCCCGTGTCTCCCTGCTGTTGCCCCCACCCCCTGCTCATGCCCCGTGTCTCGCTCCTGTTGGCCCCCACCCCCCGGTCTTGCCCCGTGTCTCCCTGCTGTTTGCCCCCACCCCCGCTCATGCCCCGTGTCTCTCTCCTGTTCCCCCCACCCCCCGGTCATGCCCCGTGTCTCCCTGCTGTTACCCCCCAAACCCCGCTCATGCCCCGTGTCTCTCTCCTGTTACCCCACACCCCTCTCATGCCCCGTGTCTCTCTCCTGTTGCCCCTCACCCCCGGTCATGCCCCGTGTCTCCCTGCTGTTACCCCCCACCCCCCTATCATGCCCCGTGTCTCTCTCCTGTTGCCCCCCACTCCCGGTCACGCCCCATGTCTCCCTGCTGTTGCCCCCACACCCCGCTCATGCCCCGTGTCTCTCTCCTGTTGCCCCCCACCCCCTGGTCATGCCCCGTATCTCCCTGCTGTTTGCCCCCACCCCCGCTCATGCCCTGTGTCTCTCTCCTGTTCCCCCCACCCCCCGGTCATGCCCCGTATCTCCCTGCTGTTGCCCCTCACCCCTCCTGCATGCCCCGTGTCTCCCTGCTGTTGCCCCCCACCCCGGATCATACCCTGTGTCTCTCTCCTGTTACCCCCAACCCCCGCTCATGCCCCATGTATCTCTACTGTTGCCCCTAACCCCGCTCAAGCCCCGTGTCTTTCTCTTGTTGCCCCCACCCCCTGCTCATGCCCCGTGTGTTTCTCCTGTTAACCCCACCCCTCTCTCATGCCCCGTGTCTCCCTGCTGTTGCCCTCCACCCTCCGCTCATGCCCCGTGCCTCACTCTTGTTACCCCCTCCCCCCTCTCATGCCCCGTGTCTCTCTCCTGTTACCCCCCACCCCCCTCTCATGCTCCATGTCTCTCTCCTGTTGGCCCACCCCCGGTCATGCCCCGTGTCTCCCTGCTGTTGCCCCCCACCCCCGCTCATGCCCCGTGTCTCTCCCCTGTTACTCCCCACCCCCGCTCATGCCCTGTGTCTCCCTGCTGTTGCCCCCCACCACCCGCTCATGCCCCGTGTCTCCCTGCTGTTGCCCCCCACTCCCCGCTCATTCCCTGTGTCTCCCAGCTGTTGCCCCCCACCCCCCGTTCATGCCCCATGTCTCTCTCCTGTTACCCCCCACCCCCCGCTCATGACCCGTGTCTCTCTCATTTTCCCTCCACCCCCCCGCTCATGCCCCATGTCTCTCTCCTGTTACCCCTCCACCCTCCTCTCATGCCCCATGTCTCTCTCCTGTTGCCCCCACCCCGGTCATGCACAGTGTCTCCCTGCTGTTGCCCTCCACCCCCCGCTCATGCCCCGTGTCTCTCTCCTGTTACCCCCCACCCCCTCTCATGCCCCGTGTCTCTCTCCTGTTGCCCCCACCCCCGGTCATGCCCTGTGTCTCCCTGCTGTTACCCCCCAACCCCCACTCATGCCCCGTGTCTCTCTCCTGTTACCCCCCACCCCCGGTCATGCCCCGTGTTTCCCTGCTGTTGCCCCCACCCCCGCTCATGCCCCGTGTCCTCTCTCCTGTTACCCCCCACCCCCTCTCATGCCCCGTGTCTCTCTAATGTTGCCCCCCACCCCCGGTCATGCCCCGTGTCTCTCTCCTGTTGCCCCCCACCCCCCGGTCATGCCTGTGTCTCTCTGTTGTTTCCCCCCCACCCCCGCTCATGCCCCGTGTTTCTCTCCTGTTCCCCCCCACCCCCCGTCATGCCCCCTGTCTCCTTGCTGTTGCCCCTCACCCCCGCGCATGCCTGTGTCTCCCTGCTGTTGCCCTCCACCCCCCGCTCATACCCCGTGTCTCTCTCCTGTTATCCCCCAGTCCCCTCTCATGCCCCGTGTATCCCTGCTGTTACCCCCCACCCCCGCTAATGGCCCGTGTCTCCCTCGTGTTCCCCACACCCCCACTCATGCCCTGTGTCTCCCTGCTGTTGCCCCCACCCCCTGCTCATGCCCCGTGTCTCGCTCCTGTTGGCCCCCACCCCCCGGTCTTGCCCCGTGTCTCCCTGCTGTTTGCCCCCACCCCCGCTCATGCCCCGTGTCTCTGTCCTGTTCCCCCCACCCCCCGGTCATGCCCCGTGTCTCCCTGCTGTTACCCCCCAACCCCCGCTCATGCCCCATGTCTCTCTCCTGTTACCCCACACCCCTCTCATGCCCCGTGTCTCTCTCCTGTTGCCCCTCACCCCCGGTCATGCCCCGTGTCTCCCTGCTGTTACCCCCCACCCCCCTATCATGCCCCGTGTCTCTCTCCTGTTGCCCCCCACTCCCGTCACGCCCCATGTCTCCCTGCTGTTGCCCCCACACCCCGCCATTGCCCCGTGTCTCTCTCCTGTTGCCCCCCACCCCCTGGTCATGCCCCGTATCTCCCTGCTGTTTGCCCCCACCCCCGCTCATGCCCTGTGTCTCTCTCCTGTTCCCCCCACCCCCCGGTCATGCCCCGTATCTCCCTGCTGTTGCCCCTCACCCCTCCTGCATGCCCCGTGTCTCCCTGCTGTTGCCCCCCATCCCGGCTCATACCCTGTGTCTCTCTCCTGTTACCCCCCAACCCCCGCTCATGCCCCGTGTATCTCTACTGTTGCCCCTAACCCCGCTCAAGCCCTGTGTCTTTCTCTTGTTGCCCCCACCCCCTGCTCATGCCCCGTGTCTTTCTCCTGTTAACCCCACCCCTCTCTCATGCCCCGTGTCCTCCTGCTGTTGCCCTCCACCCTCCGCTCATGCCCCGTGCCTCACTCTTGTTACCCCCTCCCCCCTCTCATGCCCCGTGTCTCTCTCCTGTTACCCCCCACCCCCCTCTCATGCTCCATGTCTCTCTCCTGTTGGCCCACCCCCGGTCATGCCCCGTGTCTCCCTGCTGTTGCCCCCCACCCCCGCTCATGCCCCGTGTCTCTCCCCTGTTACTCCCCACCCCCGCTCATGCCCTGTGTCTCCCTGCTGTTGCCCCCCACCACCCGCTCATGCCCCGTGTCTCCCTGCTGTTGCCCCCCACTCCCCGCTCATTCCCTGTGTCTCCCAGCTGTTGCCCCCCACCCCCCGTTCATGCCCCATGTCTCTCTCCAGTTACCCCCCACCCCCTCTCATGCCCCGTGTCTCTCTCATTTTCCCTCCACCCCCCCGCTCATGCCCCATGTCTCCCTGCTGTTGCCCCCCGCCCATGCCCCGTGTCTCTTTGCTGTTGCCCCCCACACCCGCTCATGCCCTGTGTCTCTCTCCTGTTGCCCCTCACCCCCCGGTCATGCCCCGTGTCTCCCTGCTGTTGCCCCCCACCACCCGCTCATGCCCTGTGTCTCTCTACTGTTGCCCCCACCCCCCGCTCATGCCCCGTGTCTCTCTCTTGTTACCCCCTACCCCCTCTCATGCCCCGTGTCTCTCTCCTGTTGCCCCCAACCCTGGTCATGCCCTGTGTCTGCCTGCTGTTACCCCCCAACCCCCGCTCATGCCCCGTGTCTCTCTCCTGTTACCCCCAACCCCGGTTATGCCCCGTGTCTCCCTGATGTTGCCCCCCACCCCCCGCTCATGCCCCGTGTCTCTCTCCTGTTAACCCCCTCTCAAGCTCCTTGTCTCTCTAATGTTGCCCCCCACCCCGCTCATGCCCCGTGTCTCTCTCCTGTTCCCCCCACCCTCCGGTCATGCCCCCTGTCTCCTTGCTGTTGCCCCTCACCCCCGCGCATGCCTGTGTCTCCCTGCTGTTGTGGTCCACCCCCCTCTCATACCCCGTGTCTCTCTCCTGTTATCCCCCAGTCCCCTCTCATGCCCCGTGTATCCCTGCTGATACCCCCACCCCCCGCTCATGGCCCGTGTCTCCCTCGTGTTCCCCACACCCCCACTCATGCCCGTGTCTCCCTGCTGCTGCCCCCACCCCCTGATCATGCCCCGTGTCTCTCTCCTGTTGCCCCCCAAACCCGGTCTTGCCCCGTGTCTCCCTGCTGTTTGCCCCCACCCCCGCTCATGCCCCGTGTCTCTCTCCTGTTCCCCCCACCCCCCGGTCATGCCCCGTGTCTCTCTGCTGTTACCCCCCAACCCCCGCTCATGCCCCGTGTCTCTCTCCTGTTACCCCACACCCCTCTCATGCCCCGTGCCTCTCTCCTGTTGCCCCCCACCCCCGGTCATGCCCGTGTCTCCCTGCTGTTACCCCCCACCCCCCTCTCATGCCCCGTGTCTCTCTCCTGTTGCCCCCCACCCCCAGTCACGCCCCATGTCTCCCTGCTGTTGCCCCCACCCCCCGCTCATGTCCCGTGTCTCTCTCCTGTTGCCCCCCACCCCCCGGTCATGCCCCGTATCTCCCTGCTGTTTGCCCCCACCCCCGCTCATGCCCTGTGTCTCTCTCCTGTTCCCCCCACCCCCCGGTCATGCCCCGTATCTCCCTGCTGTTGCCCCTCACCCCTCCTGCATGCCCCGTGTCTCCCTGCCGTTGCCCCCCACCCCAGCTCATACCCTGTGTCTCTCTCCTGTTACCCCCCAACCCCCGCTCATGCCCCGTGTATCTCTACTGTTGCCCCTAACCCCGCTCAAGCCCCGTGTCTCTCTCTTGCTGCCCCCACCCCCTGCTCATGCCCCGTGTCTTTCTCCTGTTACCCCCCACCCACCTCTCATGCCCCGTGTCTCCCTGCTGTTGCCCTTCACCCTCCGCTCATGCCCCGTGCCTCACTCCTGTTACCCCCCTCCCCCTCTCATGCCCCGTGTCTCTCTCCTGTTACCCCCCACCCCCCTCTCATGCTCCATGTCTCTCTCCTGTTGGCCCACCCCCGGTCATGCCCCGTGTCTCCCTGCTGTTGCCCCCCACCCCCGCTCATGCCCCGTGTCTCTCCCCTGTTACTCCCCACCCCCGCTCATGCCCTGTGTCTCCCTGCTGTCACCCCCCACCCCCCGCTCATGCCCCGTGTCTATCTCCTGTTGCCCCCACCCCCCGCTCATGGCCCGTGTCTCTCTCCTGTTACCCCCCACCCTCCAGTCATTCCCCGTGTCTCCCTGCTATTGCCCCCCACCCCCGCTCATGCCCCGTGTTTCTCTCCTGTTACCCCCACTCCCCTCTCATGCCCCGTGTCTCTCTCCTGTTGCCCCTCACCCCCGGTCATGCCCCGTGTCTCCCTGCTGTTACCCCCCAACCCCCGCTCATGCCCTGTGTCTATCTCCTGTTACCCCCACCCCTCTGTCATGCCCGTGTCCCCCTGCTGTTGGCCCCCACCCCCGCTCATGCCCTGTGTCTCTCTACTGTTACCCCCACCCCCCTCTCATGCCCCGTGTCTCTCTCCTGTTGCCACCCACCCCCGGTCATGCCCCGTGTCTTTCTGCTGTTGCCCCCACCACCCACTCATGCCCCGTGTCTCCCTCCTGTTGCCCCCCGGTCATGCCCCGTGTCTCCCTGCTGTTGCCCCCCACCCCCTGCTCATACCCGTGTCTCTCTCCTGTTCCCCCCACCCCCCGGTCATGCCATGTATCTCCCTGCTGTTGCACCTCACCACCCGTGCCTGCCCCGTGTCTCCCTGCTGTTGCCCCCAGTCCCAAATCATACCCCGTGTCTCTCTCCTGTTACCCCCCACCCCCCGCTCATGCCCCGTGTCTATCTCCTGTTGCCCCCACCCCCCGCTCATGGCCAGTGTCTCTCTCCTGTTACCCCCCACCCCCTCCCACGCCCCGTGTTTCCCTGCTGTTACCCCCCTCCCTCCGCTGATGGCCCATGTCTCCCTCATGTTCCCCCCACCCCCACTCATGCCCCATGTCTCCCTGCTGTTGCCCCCCACCCTCCGCTCATGCCCCGTGTCTCCCTGCTGTTGACGCCCACCCCCCGCTCATGCCCCATGTCTCTGTCCTGTTACCCCTCCACCCCCTCTCATGCCCTATGTCTCTCTCCTGTTACCCCTCCACCCCCCTCTCATGCCCCGTGTCTCTCACCTGTTGCCCCCCACCCTCCGGTCATGCCCCGTGTCTCCCTGCTGTTGCCCCCCATGCCCGCTCAAGCCCCGAGTTTCTCTCCTGTTACCCCCACTCCCCTCTAATGCCCCGTGTCTCTCTCCTGTTGCCCCCCACTCCCTGGTCATGCCCCTTGTCTCAGTGCTGTCACCCCCAACCCCTGCTCAAGCCCTGTGTGTCTCTCCTGTTACCCCCACCCCGGTCATGCACAGTGTCTCCCTGCTGTTGCCCTCCACCCCCGCTCATGCCCCGTGTCTCTCTCCTGTTACCCCCCACACCCTCTCGTGCCCCGTGTCTCTCTCCTGTTGCCCCCCACCCCCAGGCATGCCCTGTGTCTCCCTGCTGTTGCCCCCACCCCCTGCTCATGACCCGTGTCTCTCTCCTGTTGCCCCCCACCCCCTGTTCATGCCCTGTGTCTCCCTGCTGTTGCCCCCCACCCCCCGCTCACGCCCCGTGTCTCTCTCCTGTTCCCCCCACCCCCCGGTCATGCCCCGTGTCTCCTTGCTGTTGCCCCCACCCCCCGCTCATACCCCATGTCTCTCTCCCGTAACCCCCACCCCCTCTCATGCCCCGTGTCTCTCTTCTGTTCCCCCCACTCCCTGGTCATGCCCCGTGTCTCCCTGCTGTTGCCCCCCACCCCCGCTCATAACCCGTGTCTCTCTCCTGTTAACCCCAACCCCCGCTCATGCCCCGTGTCTCTCTTCTGTTGCCCCCACCCCCCGCTCATGCCCTGTGTCTCTCTCCTGTTACCCCCACCCCCCTGTTCATGTCCCGTGTCGCCCTGCTGTTTCCCCCCACCCCCCGCTCATGCCCTGTGTCTCTCTCCTGTTACCCCCACCCCCTTGTCATGCCCGTGTCTCCCTGCTGTTGCTCCCCACCTCCCGCTCATGCCCCGTGTCTCTCTCCTGTTACCCCCCACCCCCTCTCATGCCCCGTGTCTCTCTCCTGTTACCCCCACCCCCCTCTCATGCCTGTGTCTCTCTCCTGTTGCCCCCCACCCTCCAGTCATGCCCCGTGTCTCCCTGCTGTTGCCCCCCACCCCCGCTCATGCCCCGTGTTTCTCTCCTGTTACCCCCACCCCCCTCTCATGCCCCGTGTCTCTCTCCTGTTGCCCCTCACCCCCGGTCATGCCCCGTGTCTCCCTGCTGTTACCCCCCAACCCCCGCTCATGCCCCGTGTCTCTCTCCTGTTACCCCCCACCCCCTCTCATGCCCCGTGTCTCTCTCCTGTTACCCCCATCCCCCTCTCATGCCTGTGTCTCTCTCCTGTTGCCCCCCACCCTCCAGTCATGCCCCGTGTCTCCCTGCTGTTGCCCCCCACCCCCTCTCATGCCCTATGTCTCTCTCCTGTTACCCCTCCACCCCCCTCTCATGCCCCGTGTCTCTCACCTGTTGCCCCCCACCCTCCGGTCATGCCCCGTGTCTCCCTGCTGTTGCCCCCCATGCCCGCTCAAGCCCCGAGTTTCTCTCCTGATACCCCCACTCCCCTCTAATGCCCCGTGTCTCTCTCCTGTTGCCCCCCACTCCCTGGTCATGCCCCTTGTCTCAGTGCTGTCACCCCCAAACCCCGCTCAAGCCCTGTGTGTCTCTCCTGTTACCCCCACCCCGGTCATGCACAGTGTCTCCCTGCTGTTGCCCTCCACCCCCCGCTCATGCCCCGTGTCTCTCTCCTGTTACCCCCCACCCCCTCTCGTGCCCCGTGTCTCTCTCCTGTTGCCCCCCACCCCCAGGCATGCCCTGTGTCTCCCTGCTGTTGCCCCCACCCCCTGCTCATGCCCCGTGTCTCTCTCCTGTTGCCCCCCACCCCCTGTTCATGCCCTGTGTCTCCCTGCTGTTGCCCCCACCCCCTGCTCATGCCCCGTGTCTCTCTCCTGTTCACCCCACCCCCCGGTCATGCCCCGTGTCTCCTTGCTGTTGCCCCTCACCCCCGCGCATGCCCCGTGTCTCCCTGCTGTTGCCCCCCACCCCCGCTCATAACCTGTTTCTCTCTCCTGTTACCCCCAACCCCCGCTCATGCCTCGTGTCTCTCTTCTGTTGCCCCCACCCCCCGCTCATGCCCTGTGTCTCTCTCCTGTTACCCCCCACCACCCTGTTCATGCCCCGTGTCTCCCTGCTGTTTCCCCCCACCCCCGCTCATGCCCTGTGTCTCTCTCCAGTTTCCCCCCACCCCCGGTCATGACCCATGTCTCCCTGCTGTTGCCCTTCACCCCGCGCATTCCCCGTGTCTCCCTGCTGTTTCCCCCCACCCCCCGCTCAAACCCCCTGTCTCTCTCCTGTTACCCCCACCCCCCGCTCATGCCCTGTGTCTATCTCCAGTTCCCCCTACCCCCGGTCATGCCCCGTGTCTCCCTGCTGTTCCCCTTCACCCCCCGCGCATGCCCCGTGTCTCCCTGCTGTTTCCCCCCACCCCCCGCTTATACCCCGTGTCTCTCTCCTGTTACCCCCCACCCGTGCTCATGCCCCGCGCATGCCCCATGTCTCCCTGCTGTTTCCCCCCACCCCCCGCTCATAACCCGTGTTGGGGTATGTGTCACCCCCCGCTCATGCCCGTGTCTCTCCTGTTACCCCCACCCCCTCTCATGCCCCGTGTCTCCCTGCTGTTGCCCCCCACCCTCCGCTCATGCCCCGTGCCTCACTCCTGTTACCCCCCGACACCACTCTCATGCCCCGTGTCTTTCTCCTATTGGCCCACCCCCGGTCATGCCCCGTGTCTCCCTGCTGTTGCCCCCCCATCCCCACTCATGCCCCGTTTCTCTCCCCTGTTACTACCCACCCCCGCTCATGCCCCGTGTCTCCCTGCTGTTGCCCCCCATCCCACGCTCATGCCCTGTGTCTCCGTGCTGTTGACCCCCACCCCGCTCATGCTCCGTGTCTCCCTGCTGTTGCCCCCACCCCCTATGAGGCCCCGTGTCTAGCTCCTGTTGCCCCCCACCCCCGCTCATGCCCCATGTCTCTCTCCTGTTACCCCCCACCCCCCGATCATGCCCCGTGTCTCCCTGCTGTTGCCCCCCACCCCCGCTCATGCCCCATGTCTTTCTCCTGTTACCCCCCACCCCCCGGTCATGCCCCGTGTCTCCCTGCTGTTGCCCCCCAACACCCTCTCATGCCCCGTGTCTCTCTCCTGTTGCCCCCCAACCCCTGGCCATGCCCTGAGTCTCCCTGCTGTTGCCCACCACCCCCTGGTCATGCCCCGTGTCTCCCTGCTGTTGCTCCCCACCCCCCGGTCATGCCCTGTGTCTCCCTCCTGTTGCCCCCCACCCCCCGCTCATGCCCTTTGTCTCCCTGCTGTTGCCCCCCACCCTCCGCTCATGCCATGTGTCTCTCTCCTGTTGCCACCCACCCCCGGTAATGCCCTGTGTTTCCCTACTGTTGCTGCCCACCCCCGGTCATGCCCCGTGTCTCCCTGCTGTTGCCACTCACCCCCCGCGCATGCCCCGTGCTCCCTGCTGTTGCCCCCCACCCCCGCTTATACCCCGTGTCTCTCTCCTGTTACCCCCAACCCCCGCTCATGCCACGTGTCTCTCTTCTGTTGCCCTCACCCCCGCTCATGACCCGTGTCTCTCTCCTGTTACCCCCACCCCCCTCTCATGCCCCGTGTCTCCCTGCTGTTGCCCCCCACCCCCCGCTCATGCCCAGTGCCTCACTCCTGTTACCCCCCACCCCCCTCTCATGCCCCGTGTCTCTCTCCTGTTACCCCCCACCCCCTCTTATTCCCCGTGTCTCTCTCCTGTTACCCCTCACCCCCCTCTCATGCCCCGTGTCTCTCTCCTGTTGGCCCACCCCCCCCGGTCATGCCCCGTGTCTCCCTGCTGTTTCCCCCATCCCCGCTCATGCCCCGTGTCTCTCCCCTGTTACTCCCCACCCCCGCTCATGCCCCGTGTTTCCCTGCTGTTGCCCCCACCACCCAGTCATGCCCCGTGTCTCCCTGCTGTTGCCCCCCATCCCCCACTCATGCCCCGTGTCTCCCTGCTGTTTCCCCTCACCCCTGCTCATGCCCCGTGTCCTCTCTCCTGTTACCTCCTACCCCCCTGTTATGCCCCGTGTCTCCCTTGTGTTCCCCCCCACCCCCGCTCATGCCCCGTGTCTCCCTGCTGTTGCCCCCCACCCCCCTCTATGCCCCGTGTCTCTCTCCTGTTACCCCACCACCCTCTGATGCCCCGTGTCTCTCTCCTGTTGCCCCCCACCCCCCGGTCATGCCCCGTGTCTCCCTGCTGTTGCTCCCTACCCCCCGCTCATGCCCCGTGTCTCTCTCCTGTTACCCCCCACCCCCCGGACATGCCCCGTGTCTCCCTGCTTTTGCCCCCCACCCCCCTGTCATGCCCAGTGTCTCTCTCCTGTTGCCCACCACCCCCAGGTCATGCCCTGTGTCTCCCTGCTGTTACCCCCACCCCCTCTCATGCCCCGTGTCTCTCTTCTGTTACCCCCCACCCCCGGTCATGCCCGTGTCTCCCTGCTGTTGCCCCCACCCCCCGCTCATGCCCCGTGTCTCTCTTCTGTTCCCCCACCCCCCGCTCATGCCGCGTGTCTCCCCTGTTCCCCCCACCCCCGCTCAAGCCCCGTGTCTCTCTCCTGTTACCCCCCTCTCATGCCCTGTGTCTCTCTCCTGTTGCCCCCCACCCCCCGGTCATGCCCCGTGTCTCCCTGCTGTTGCCCCCACCCCCTGCGCATGCCCCATGTCTCTCCCCTGTGACCCCCCACCCCCCGCTCATGCCCTGTGTCGCACTGCTGTTGCTTTCCACCCCCTGGTCATGCCCCGTGTCTCCCTGCTGTTGCCCACATCCCCTGCTCATGCCCTGTGTCTCTCTCCTGTTACCCCCCACCCAACTCTCATGCGCCGTGTCTTCCTCGTGTTCCCCCACCCCCCGCTCATGCCCGTATCTCCCTGCTGTTGCTCCCCACCCTCCTCTCATGCCCCACGTCTCTCTCCTGTTACCCCCCTCTCATGCCCCGTGTCTCTCATCCTGTTGTCCTCCACCCCCCGGTCATGCACCGTGTCTCCCTGCTGTTGCCCCCCACCACCTGCTCATGCCTGTGTCTCTCTACTGTTGCTCCCCACCCCCCGCTCATGCCCGTGTCTCCCTGCTGTTGCCCCCACCCCCCGCTCATGCCCCATGTCTCTCTCCTGTAACCCCCACCCCTCTCATGCCCAGTGTCTCTCTCCTGTTCCCCCCATCCCCGGGTCATGCCCCGTGTCTCCCTGCTGTTGCCCCTCACCCCCGGCTCATGCCCCGTGTCTCCCTGCTGTTGCCCCCCACCCCCGCTCAAAACCCGTGTCTCTCTCCTGTTCCCCCCACCCCCCAGTAATGTCCCCTGTCTCCCTGCTGTTGCCCCTCACCCCCCGCGCATGCCTGTGTCTCCCTGCTGTTGCCCTCCACCACCCGCTCATACCCCGTGTCTCTCTCCTGTTAGCCCCCAACCCCCTCTCATGCCCCGTGTCTCCCTGCTGTTGCCCACCACCCCCGCTCATGCCCCGTGTTTCTCTCCTGTTACCCCCACCCCCCTCTCATGCCCCGTGTCTCTCTCCTGTTGCCCCCCACCCCAGGTCATGCCCCGTGTCTCCCTGCTGTTACCCCCCAACCCCCGCTCATGCCCCGTGTCTCTCTCCTGTTACCCCCCGGTCATGCCCCGTGTCTCCCTGCTGTTGCCCCCCACCCCCGCTCATGCCCCGTGTCTCTCTCCTGTTACCCCCCACCCCCTCTCATGCCCCGTGTCTCTCTTCTGCTGCCCCCACCCCCGGTCATGCCCTGTGTCTCCCTGCTGTTGCCCCCACCCCCTGCTCATGCCCCGTGTCTCTCTCCTGTTGCCCCCCACCCCCCCGCTCATGCCCCGTGTCTCTCTCCTGTTCCCCCCACCCCCTGGCCATTCCCCCTGTCTCCTTGCTGTTGCCCCTCACCCCCGCACATGCCCTGTGTCTCTCTCCTGTTGCCCCCCACCCCCCGGTCATGCCCCGTGTCTCCCTGCTGTTGCCCCCACCCCCTGCGCATGCCCCATGTCTCTCCCCTGTGACCCCCCACCCCCCGCTCATGCCCTGTGTCGCACTGCTGTTGCTTTCCACCCCCTGGTCATGCCCCGTGTCTCCCTGCTGTTGCCCACATCCCCTGCTCATGCCCTGTGTCTCTCTCCTGTTACCCCCCACCCAACTCTCATGCGACGTGTCTTCCTCGTGTTCCCCCACCCCCCGCTCATGCCCGTATCTCCCTGCTGTTGCTCCCCACCCTCCTCTCATGCCCCACGTCTCTCTCCTGTTACCCCCCTCTCATGCCCCGTGTCTCTCTCCTGTTGTCCTCCACCCCCCGGTCATGCACCGTGTCTCCCTGCTGTTGCCCCCCACCACCTGCTCATGCCCTGTGTCTCTCTACTGTTGCTCCCCACCCCCCGCTCATGCCCGTGTCTCCCTGCTGTTGCCCCCACCCCCCGCTCATGCCCCATGTCTCTCTCCTGTAACCCCCACCCCTCTCATGCCCAGTGTCTCTCTCCTGTTCCCCCCATCCCCGGGTCATGCCCCGTGTCTCCCTGCTGTTGCCCCTCACCCCCGGCTCATGCCCCGTGTCTCCCTGCTGTTGCCCCCCACCCCCGCTCAAAACCCGTGTCTCTCTCCTGTTCCCCCCACCCCCCAGTCATGTCCCCTGTCTCCCTGCTGTTGCCCCTCACCCCCCGCGCATGCCTGTGTCTCCCTGCTGTTGCCCTCCACCACCCGCTCATACCCCGTGTCTCTCTCCTGTTACCCCCCAACCCCCTTTCATGCCCCGTGTCTCCCTGCTGTTGCCCACCACCCCCGCTCATGCCCCGTGTTTCTCTCCTGTTACCCCCACCCCCCTCTCATGCCCCGTGTCTCTCTCCTGTTGCCCCCCACCCCAGGTCATGCCCCGTGTCTCCCTGCTGTTACCCCCCAACCCCCGCTCATGCCCCGTGTCTCTCTCCTGTTACCCCCCGGTCATGCCCCGTGTCTCCCTGCTGTTGCCCCCCACCCCCCGCTCATGCCCCGTGTCTCCTCTCCTGTTACCCCCCACCCCCTCTCATGCCCCGTGTCTCTCTTCTGCTGCCCCCACCCCCGGTCATGCCCTGTGTCTCCCTGCTGTTGCCCCCACCCCCTGCTCATGCCCTGTGTCTCTCTCCTGTTGCCCCCCACCCCCCGCTCATGCCCCGTGTCTCTGTCCTGTTCCCCCCACCCCCTGGCCATGCCCCCTGTCTCCTTGCTGTTGCCCCTCACCCCCGCACATGCCTGTGTCTCCCTGCTGTTGCCCTCCACCCCCCGCTCATACCCCGTGTCTCTCTCCTGTTATCCCCCAGTCCCCTCTCATGCCCCGTGTATCCCTGCTGTTACCCCCCACCCCCCGCTCATGGCCCGTGTCTCCCTCGTGTTCCCATACCCCCCACTCATGCCCCGTGTCTCCCTGCTGTTGCCCCCCACCCTCCGCTTATGCCCCGTTACTGCCTGCTGTTGGCCCCCAGCCCCTGCTCATGCCCCGTGTTTCTGTCCTGTTACCTCCCCCACCCCCCTCCCATGCCCCGTGTCTCTCCTGTTACCCCCCACCGCCCTCTCATGCCCCGTGTCTCTCTCCTGTTGCCCCCCACCCTCCGGTCATGCCCCGTGTCTCTCTGCTGTTGCCCCCCACCCCCGCTCATGCCCTGTGTTTCTCTCCTGTTACCCCACACCCCCCTCATGCCCCGTGTCTCTCTCCTGTTGCCCCCAACCCCCCGGTCATGCCCTGTGTCTCCCTGCTGTTACCCCCAACCCCCGCTCATGCCCTGTGTCTCTCCTCCTGTTACCCACACCCCCGGTCATGCCCTGTGTCTCCCTGCTGTTGCCCCCAACCCCCGATCATGCTCCGTGTCTCTCTCCTGTTGCCCCCCACCCCCCGGTCTTGCCCCGTGTCTCCCTGCTGTTTGCCCCCACCCCTGCTCATGCCCGTGTCTCTCTCCTGTTCCCCCACCCCCCGCTCATGCCCCGTGTCTCTCTCCTGTTACCCCACACCCCTCTCATGCCCCGTGTCTCTCTCCTGTTGCCCCCCACCCCCGGTCATGCCCCGTGTCTCCCTGCTGTTACCCCCCCACCCCCCTCTCATGCCCCGTGTCTCTCTCCTGTTGCCCCCCACCCCCGGTCATGCCCTGTGTCTCTGTCCTGTTACCCCCCAACCCCCGCTCATGCCCCGTGTATCTCTACTGTTGGCCCTAACCCCGCTCAAGCCCTGTGTCTCTCTCCTGTTGCCCCCACCCCCTGCTCATGCCCCGTGTCTCTCTCTGGTTACCCCCCACCCCCCTATCATGCCCCGTGTCTCCCTGCTGTTGCCCCCCACCCTCCGCTCATGCCCCGTGCCTCACTCCTGTTACCCCCCACACCACTCTCATGCCCCGTGTCTTTCTCCTATTGGCCCACCCCCGGTCATGCCCCGTGTCTCCCCGCTGTTGCCCCCCATCCCCCACTCATGCCCCATTTCTCTCCCCTGTTACTACCCACCCCCGCTCATGCCCCGTGTCTCCCTGCTGTTGCCCCCCATCCCACGCTCATGCCCTGTGTCTCCGTGCTGTTGACCCCCACCCCGCTCATGCTCCGTGTCTCCCTGCTGTTGCCCCACCCCCTATGAGGCCCCGTGTCTAGCTCCTGTTGCCCCCCACCCCCGCTCATGCCCCATGTCTCTCTCCTGTTACCCCCCACCCCCCGATCATGCCCCGTGTCTCCCTGCTGTTGCCCCCCACCCCCGCTCATGCCCCATGTCTTTCTCCTGTTACCCCCCACCCCCCGGTCATGCCCCGTGTCTCCCTGCTGTTGCCCCCAACACCCTCTCATGCCCCGTGTCTCTCTCCTGTTGCCCCCCAACCCCTGGCCATGCCCTGAGTCTCCCTGCTGTTGCCCACCACCCCCTGGTCATGCCCCGTGTCTCCCTGCGGTTGCTCCCCACCCCCCGGTCATGCCCTGTGTCTCCCTCCTGTTGCCCCCCGCTCATGCCCTTTGTCTCCCTGCTGTTGCCCCCCCCCCTCCGCTCATGCCATGTGTCTCTCTCCTGTTGCCACCCACCCCCGGTAATGCCCTGTGTTTCCCTACTGTTGCTGCCCACCCCCGGTCATGCCCCGTGTCTCCCTGCTGTTGCCACTCACCCCCGCGCATGCCCCGTGCTCCCTGCTGTTGCCCCCACCCCCGCTTATACCCCGTGTCTCTCTCCTGTTACCCCCAACCCCCGCTCATGCCACGTGTCTCTCTTCTGTTGCCCCCACCCCCGCTCATGACCCGTGTCTCTCTCCTGTACCCCCACCCCCCTCTCATGCCCCGTGTCTCCCTGCTGTTGCCCCCCACCCCCCGCTCATGCCCAGTGCCTCACTCCTGTTACCCCCCACCCCCCTCTCATGCCCCGTGTCTCTCTCCTGTTACCCCCCACCCCCTCTTATTCCCCGTGTCTCTCCCCTGTTACTCCCCACCCCCGCTCATGCCCCGTGTTTCCCTGCTGTTGCCCCCCACCACCCAGTCATGCCCCGTGTCTCCCTGCTGTTGCCCCCCATCCCCCACTCATGCCCCGTGTCTCCCTGCTGTTTCCCCTCACCCCTGCTCATGCCCCGTGTCTCTCTCCTGTTACCTCCTACCCCCCTGTTATGCCCCGTGTCTCCCTTGTGTTCCCCCCACCCCCGCTCATGCCCCGTGTCCTCCCTGCTGTTGCCCCCCACCCCCTCTATGCCCCGTGTCTCTCTCCTGTTACCCCCACCCCCCTCTGATGCCCCGTGTCTCTCTCCTGTTGCCCCCCACCCCCCGGTCATGCCCCGTGTCTCCCTGCTGTTGCTCCCTACCCCCCGCTCATGCCCCGTGTCTCTCTCCTGTTACCCCCCACCCCCCGGACATGCCCCGTGTCTCCCTGCTTTTGACCCCCCACCCCCCTGTCATGCCCAGTGTCTCTCTCCTGTTGCCCACCACCCCAGGTCATGCCCTGTGTCTCCCTGCTGTTACCCCCCACCCCCTCTCATGCCCCGTGTCTCTCTTCTGTTACCCCCCACCCCCGGTCATGCCCGTGTCTCCCTGCTGTTGCCCCCCACCCCCCGCTCATGCCCCGTGTCTCTCTTCTGTTCCCCCACCCCCCGCTCATGCCGCGTGTCTCCCCTGTTCCCCCCACCCCCGCTCAAGCACCGTGTCTCTCTCCTGTTACCCCCCTCTCATGCCCTGTGTCTCTCTCCTGTTACCCCCCCACCCCCCTCTCATGCCCTGTGTCTCTCTCCTGTTGCCCCCCCACCCCCCGGTCATGCCCCGTGTCTCCCTGCTGTTGCCCCCACCCCCTGCGCATGCCCCATGTCTCTCCCCTGTGACCCCCCACCCCCCGCTCATGCCCTGTGTCGCACTGCTGTTGCTTTCCACCCCCTGGTCATGCCCCGTGTCTCCCTGCTGTTGCCCACATCCCCTGCTCATGCCCTGTGTCTCTCTCCTGTTACCCCCCACCCAACTCTCATGCGCCGTGTCTTCCTCGTGTTCCCCCACCCCCCGCTCATGCCCGTATCTCCCTGCTGTTGCTCCCCACCCTCCTCTCATGCCCCACGTCTCTCTCCTGTTACCCCCCTCTCATGCCCCGTGTCTCTCTCCTGTTGTCCTCCACCCCCCGGTCATGCACCGTGTCTCCCTGCTGTTGCCCCCCACCACCTGCTCATGCCCTGTGTCTCTCTACTGTTGCTCCCCACCCCCGCTCATGCCGTGTCTCCCTGCTGTTGCCCCCAACCCCCGCTCATGCCCCTGTCTCTCTCCTGTAACCCCCACCCCTCTCATGCCCAGTGTCTCCTGTTCCCCCATCCCCGGGTCATGCCCCGTGTCTCCCTGCTGTTGCCCCTCACCCCCGGCTCATGCCCCGTGTCTCCCTGCTGTTGCCCCCCACCCCCGCTCAAAACCTGTGTCTCTCTCCTGTTCCCCCCACCCCCCAGTCATGTCCCCTGTCTCCCTGCTGTTGCCCCTCACCCCCCGTGCATGCCTGTGTCTCCCTGCTGTTGCCCTCCACCACCTGCTCATACCCCGTGTCTCTCTCCTGTTACCCCCCACCCCCTCTCATGCCCCGTGTCTCCCTGCTGTTGCCCACCACCCCCGCTCATGCCCCGTGTTTCTCTCCTGTTACCCCCACCCCCCTCTCATGCCCCGTGTCTCTCTCCTGTTGCCCCCCACCCCAGGTCATGCCCCGTGTCTCCCTGCTGTTACCCCCCAACCCCCGCTCATGCCCCGTGTCTCTCTCCTGTTACCCCCGGTCATGCCCCGTGTCTCCCTGCTGACCCCCCGCTCATGCCCCGTGTCTCTCTCCTGTTACCCCCCACCCCTCTCATGCCCCGTGTCTCTCTTCTGCTGCCCCCACCCCCGGTCATGCCCTGTGTCTCCCTGCTGTTGCCCCCACCCCCTGCTCATGCCCCGTGTCTCTCTCCTGTTGCCCCCCACCCCCCGCTCATGCCCCGTGTCTCTCTCCTGTTCCCCCCACCCCCGGTCATGCCCTGTGTCTCCCTGCTGTTGCCCCCAACCCCCGATCATGCTCCGTGTCTCTCTCCTGTTGCCCCCCACCCCCCGGTCTTGCCCCGTGTCTCCCTGCTGTTTGCCCCCACCCCTGCTCATGCCCGTGTCTCTCTCCTGTTCCCCCACCCCCCGCTCATGCCCGTGTCTCTCTCCTGTTACCCCACACCCCTCTCATGCCCCGTGTCTCTCTCCTGTTGCCCCCCACCCCCGGTCATGCCCCGTGTCTCCCTGCTGTTACCCCCCACCCCCCTCTCATGCCCCGTGTCTCTCTCCTGTTGCCCCCCACCCCCGGTCATGCCCTGTGTCTCTGTCCTGTTACCCCCCAACCCCCGCTCATGCCCCGTGTATCTCTACTGTTGGCCCTAACCCCGCTCAAGCCCTGTGTCTCTCTCCTGTTGCCCCCACCCCTGCTCATGCCCGTGTCTCTCTCTGGTTACCCCCCACCCCCCTATCATGCCCCGTGTCTCCCTGCTGTTGCCCCCCACCCTCCGCTCATGCCCCGTGCCTCACTCCTGTTACCCCCCACACCACTCTCATGCCCCGTGTCTTCTCCTATTGGCCCACCCCCGGTCATGCCCCGTGTCTCCCCGCTGTTGCCCCCCCATCCCCACTCATGCCCCATTTCTCTCCCCTGTTACTACCCACCCCCGCTCATGCCCCGTGTCTCCCTGCTGTTGCCCCCCATCCCACGCTCATGCCCTGTGTCTCCGTGCTGTTGACCCCCACCCCGCTCATGCTCCGTGTCTCCCTGCTGTTGCCCCCACCCCATATGAGGCCCCGTGTCTAGCTCCTGTTGCCCCCCACCCCCGCTCATGCCCCATGTCTCTCTCCTGTTACCCCCCACCCCCCGATCATGCCCCGTGTCTCCCTGCTGTTGCCCCCCACCCCCGCTCATGCCCCATGTCTTTCTCCCTGTTACCCCCCACCCCCCGGTCATGCCCCCGTGTCTCCCTGCTGTTGCCCCCCCAACACCCTCTCATGCCCCGTGTCTCTCTCCTGTTGCCCCCCAACCCCTGGCCATGCCCTGAGTCTCCCTGCTGTTGCCCACCACCCCCTGGTCATGCCCCGTGTCTCCCTGCGGTTGCTCCCCACCCCCCGGTCATGCCCTGTGTCTCCCTCCTGTTGCCCCCCGCTCATGCCCTTTGTCTCCCTGCTGTTGCCCCCCACCCTCCCCCTCATGCCATGTGTCTCTCTCCTGTTGCCACCCACCCCCGGTAATGCCCTGTGTTTCCCTACTGTTGCTGCCCACCCCCGGTCATGCCCCGTGTCTCCCTGCTGTTGCCACTCACCCCCGCGCATGCCCCGTGCTCCCTGCTGTTGCCCCCACCCCCGCTTATACCCCGTGTCTCTCTCCTGTTACCCCAACCCCCGCTCATGCCACGTGTCTCTCTTCTGTTGCCCCCACCCCCGCTCATGACCCGTGTCTCTCTCCTGTTACCCCCACCCCCCTCTCATGCCCCGTGTCTCCCTGCTGTTGCCCCCCACCCCCCGCTCATGCCCAGTGCCTCACTCCTGTTACCCCCCACCCCCCTCTCATGCCCCGTGTCTCTCTCCTGTTACCCCCCACCCCCTCTTATTCCCCGTGTCTCTCCCCTGTTACTCCCCACCCCCGCTCATGCCCCGTGTTTCCCTGCTGTTGCCCCCCACCACCCAGTCATGCCCCGTGTCTCCCTGCTGTTGCCCCCATCCCCCACTCATGCCCCGTGTCTCCCTGCTGTTTCCCCTCACCCCTGCTCATGCCCCGTGTCTCTCTCCTGTTACCTCCTACCCCCCTGTTATGCCCCGTGTCTCCCTTGTGTTCCCCCCACCCCCGCTCATGCCCCGTGTCTCCCTGCTGTTGCCCCCCACCCCCTCTATGCCCCGTGTCTCTCTCCTGTTACCCCCACCCCCCTCTGATGCCCCGTGTCTCTCTCCTGTTGCCCCCCACCCCCCGGTCATGCCCCGTGTCTCCCTGCTGTTGCTCCCTACCCCCCGCTCATGCCCCGTGTCTCTCTCCTGTTACCCCCCACCCCCCGGACATGCCCCGTGTCTCCCTGCTTTTGACCCCCCACCCCCCTGTCATGCCCAGTGTCTCTCTCCTGTTGCCCACCACCCCCAGGTCATGCCTGTGTCTCCCTGCTGTTACCCCCCACCCCCTCTCATGCCCCGTGTCTCTCTTCTGTTACCCCCACCCCCGGTCATGCCCGTGTCTCCCTGCTGTTGCCCCCCACCCCCCGCTCATGCCCCGTGTCTCTCTTCTGTTCCCCCACCCCCCGCTCATGCCGCGTGTCTCCCCTGTTCCCCCCACCCCCGCTCAAGCACCGTGTCTCTCTCCTGTTACCCCCCTCTCATGCCCTGTGTCTCTCTCCTGTTACCCCCCCACCCCCCTCTCATGCCCTGTGTCTCTCTCCTGTTGCCCCCCACCCCCCGGTCATGCCCCGTGTCTCCCTGCTGTTGCCCCCACCCCCTGCGCATGCCCCATGTCTCTCCCCTGTGACCCCCCACCCCCCGCTCATGCCCTGTGTCGCACTGCTGTTGCTTTCCACCCCTGGTCATGCCCCGTGTCTCCCTGCTGTTGCCCACATCCCCTGCTCATGCCCTGTGTCTCTCTCCTGTTACCCCCCACCCAACTCTCATGCGCCGTGTCTTCCTCGTGTTCCCCCACCCCCCGCTCATGCCCGTATCTCCCTGCTGTTGCTCCCCCACCCTCCTCCTCATGCCCCACGTCTCTCTCCTGTTACCCCCCTCTCATGCCCCGTGTCTCTCTCCTGTGTCCTCCACCCCCCGGTCATGCACCGTGTCTCCCTGCTGTTGCCCCCCACCACCTGCTCATGCCCTGTGTCTCTCTACTGTTGCTCCCCACCCCCCGCTCATGCCGTGTCTCCCTGCTGTTGCCCCACCCCCCGCTCATGCCCCATGTCTCTCTCCCTGTAACCCCCACCCCTCTCATGCCCAGTGTCTCCTGTTCCCCATCCCCGGGTCATGCCCCGTGTCTCCTGCTGTTGCCCCTCACCCCCGGCTCATGCCCCGTGTCTCCCTGCTGTTGCCCCCCACCCCCGCTCAAAACCTGTGTCTCTCTCCTGTTCCCCCCACCCCCCAGTCATGTCCCCTGTCTCCCTGCTGTTGCCCCTCACCCCCCCGTGCATGCCTGTGTCTCCCTGCTGTTGCCCTCCACCACCTGCTCATACCCCGTGTCTCTCTCCTGTTACCCCCCAACCCCCTCTCATGCCCCGTGTCTCCCTGCTGTTGCCCCACCACCCCCGCTCATGCCCCGTGTTTCTCTCCTGTTACCCCCACCCCCCTCTCATGCCCCGTGTCTCTCTCCTGTTGGCCCCCCACCCCAGGTCATGCCCCGTGTCTCCCCTGCTGTTACCCCCCAACCCCCGCTCATGCCCCGTGTCTCTCTCCTGTTACCCCCCGGTCATGCCCCGTGTCTCCCTGCTGACCCCCCGCTCATGCCCCGTGTCTCTCTCCTGTTACCCCCCACCCCCTCTCATGCCCCGTGTCTCTCTTCTGCTGCCCCCACCCCCGGTCATGCCCTGTGTCTCCCTGCTGTTGCCCCACCCCCTGCTCATGCCCCGTGTCTCTCTCCTGTTGCCCCCCACCCCCCGCTCATGCCCCGTGTCTCTCTCCTGTTCCCCCCACCCCCTGGCCATTCCCCTGTCTCCTTGCTGTTGCCCCTCACCCCCGCACATGCCCTGTGTCTCTCTCCTGTTGCCCCCCACCCCCCGGTCATGCCCCGTGTCTCCCTGCTGTTGCCCCCACCCCCTGCGCATGCCCCATGTCTCTCCCCTGTGACCCCCCCACCCCCCGCTCATGCTCTGTGTCGCACTGCTGTTGCTTTCCACCCCCTGGTCATGCCCCGTGTCTCCCTGCTGTTGCCCACATCCCCTGCTCATGCCCTGTGTCTCTCTCCTGTTACCCCCCACCCAACTCTCATGCGCCGTGTCTTCCTCGTGTTCCCCCACCCCCCGCTCATGCCCGTATCTCCCTGCTGTTGCTCCCCACCTCCTCTCATGCCCCACGTCTCTCTCCTGTTACCCCCCTCTCATGCCCCGTGTCTCTCTCCTGTTGTCCTCCACCCCCCGGTCATGCACCGTGTCTCCCTGCTGTTGCCCCCCACCACCTGCTCATGCCCTGTGTCTCTCTACTGTGCTCCCCACCCCCCGCTCATGCCCGTGTCTCCCTGCTGTTGCCCCCACCCCCCGCTCATGCCCCATGTCTCTCTCCTGTAACCCCCACCCCTCTCCATGCCCAGTGTCTCTCTCCTGTTCCCCCCATCCCCGGGTCATGCCCCGTGTCTCCCTGCTGTTGCCCCTCACCCCCGGCTCATGCCCCGTGTCTCCCTGCTGTTGCCCCCCACCCCCGCTCAAAACCCGTGTCTCTCTCCTGTTCCCCCCACCCCCAGTCATGTCCCCTGTCTCCCTGCTGTTGCCCCTCACCCCCCGCGCATGCCTGTGTCTCCCTGCTGTTGCCCTCCACCACCCGCTCATACCCCGTGTCTCTCTCCTGTTTACCCCCAACCCCCTTTCATGCCCCGTGTCTCCCTGCTGTTCCCCCCACCCCCCAGTCATGTCCCCTGTCTCCCTGCTGTTGCCCCTCACCCCCCGCGCATGCCTGTGTCTCCCTGCTGTTGCCCTCCACACCCGCTCATACCCCGTGTCTCTCTCCTGTTACCCCCCAACCCCCTCTCATGCCCCGTGTCTCCCTGCTGTTGCCCACCACCCCCGCTCATGCCCCGTGTTTCTCTCCTGTTACCCCCACCCCCCTCTCATGCCCCGTGTCTCTCTCCTGTTGCCCCCCACCCCAGGTCATGCCCCGTGTCTCCCTGCTGTTACCCCCAACCCCCGCTCATGCCCGTGTCTCTCTCCTGTTACCCCCCGGTCATGCCCCGTGTCTCCCTGCTGTTGCCCCCCACCCCCCGCTCATGCCCCGTGTCTCTCTCCTGTTACCCCCCACCCCCTCTCATGCCCCGTGTCTCTCTTCTGCTGCCCCACCCCCGGTCATGCCCTGTGCTCCCTGCTGTTGCCCCCACCCCCTGCTCATGCCCCGTGTCTCTCTCCTGTTGCCCCCCACCCCCCGCTCATGCCCCGTGTCTCTCTCCTGTTCCCCCCACCCCCTGGCCATTCCCCCTGTCTCCTTGCTGTTGCCCCTCACCCCCGCACATGCCCTGTGTCTCTCTCCTGTTGCCCCCCACCCCCCGGTCATGCCCCGTGTCTCCCTGCTGTTGCCCCCACCCCCTGCGCATGCCCCCATGTCTCTCCCCTGTGACCCCCCACCCCCCGCTCATGCTCTGTGTCGCACTGCTGTTGCTTTCCACCCCCTGGTCATGCCCCGTGTCTCCCTGCTGTTGCCCACATCCCCTGCTCATGCCTGTGTCTCTCTCCTGTTACCCCCCACCCCAACTCTCATGCGCCGTGTCTTCCTCGTGTTCCCCCACCCCCCGCTCATGCCCGTATCTCCCTGCTGTTGCTCCCCACCCTCCTCTCATGCCCCACGTCTCTCTCCTGTTACCCCCCTCTCATGCCCCGTGTCTCCTCCTGTTGTCCTCCACCCCCCGGTCACGCACCGTGTCTCCCTGCTGTTGCCCCCCACCACCTGCTCATGCCCTGTGTCTCTCTACTGTTGCTCCCCACCCCCCGCTCATGCCCGTGTCTCCCCTGCTGTTGCCCCCACCCCCCGCTCATGCCCCATGTCTCTCTCCTGTAACCCCCACCCCTCTCATGCCCAGTGTCTCTCTCCTGTTCCCCCCATCCCCGGGTCATGCCCCGTGTCTCCCTGCTGTTGCCCCTCACCCCGGCTCATGCCCCGTGTCTCCCTGCTGTTGCCCCCCACCCCCGCTCAAAACCCGTGTCTCTCTCCTGTTCCCCCCACCCCCCAGTCATGTCCCCTGTCTCCCTGCTGTTGCCCCTCACCCCCGCGCATGCCTGTGTCTCCCTGCTGTTGCCCTCCACCACCCGCTCATACCCCGTGTCTCTCTCCTGTTACCCCCCAACCCCCTTTCATGCCCCGTGTCTCCCTGCTGTTGCCCACCACCCCCGCTCATGCCCCGTGTTTCTCTCCTGTTACCCCCACCCCCCTCTCATGCCCCGTGTCTCTCTCCTGTTGCCCCCCACCCCAGGTCATGCCCCGTGTCTCCCTGCTGTTACCCCCCAACCCCCGCTTATGCCCCGTGTCTCTCTCCTGTTACCCCCCGGTCATGCCCCGTGTCTCCCTGCTGTTGCCCCCCACCCCCGCTCATGCCCGTGTCTCTCTCCTGTTACCCCCCACCCCCTCTCATGCCCCGTGTCTCTCTTCTGCTGCCCCCACCCCCGGTCATGCCCTGTGTCTCCCTGCTGTTGCCCCCACCCCCTGCTCATGCCCCGTGTCTCTCTCCTGTTGCCCCCCACCCCCCGCTCATGCCCCGTGTCTCTCTCCTGTTCCCCCCACCCCCTGGCCATGCCCCCTGTCTCCTTGCTGTTGCCCCTCACCCCCGCACATGCCTGTGTATCCCTGCTGTTACCCCCCACCCCCCGCTCATGGCCCGTGTCTCCCTCGTGTTCCCCATACCCCCCACTCATGCCCCGTGTCTCCCTGCTGTTGCCCCCCACCCTCCGCTTATGCCCCGTTACTGCCTGCTGTTGGCCCCCAGCCCCTGCTCATGCCCCGTGTTTCTGTCCTGTTACCTCCCCCACCCCCCTCCCATGCCCCGTGTCTCTCCTGTTACCCCCACCGCCCTCTCATGCCCCGTGTCTCTCTCCTGTTGCCCCCACCCCTCCGGTCATGCCCCGTGTCTCTCTGCTGTTGCCCCCCACCCCCGCCCTTGCCCCTGTTTCTCTCCTGTTACCCCACACCCCCCTCATGCCCCGTGTCTCTCTCCTGTTGCCCCCGACCCCCCGGTCATGCCCTGTGTCTCCCTGCTGTTACCCCCAACCCCCGCTCATGCCCTGTGTCTCTCTCCTGTTACCCACCCCCGGTCATGCCCTGTGTCTCCTGCTGTTGCCCCCACCCCCCGCTCATGCTCCGTGTCTCTCTCCTGTTGCCCCACCACCCCCCGGTCTTGCCCCGTGTCTCCCTGCTGTTTGCCCCACCCCTGCTCATGCCCGTGTCTCTCTCCTGTTCCCCCACCCCCCGCTCATGCCCCGTGTCTCTCTCCTGTTACCCCACACCCCTCTCATGCCCCGTGTCTCTCTCCTGTTGCCCCCACCCCCGGTCATGCCCCGTGTCTCCCTGCTGTTACCCCCCCACCCCCTCTCAATGCCCCGTGTCTCTCTCCTGTTGCCCCCCACCCCCGGTCATGCCCTGTGTCTCTGTCCTGTTACCCCCAACCCCCGCTCATGCCCCGTGTATCTCTACTGTTGGCCCTAACCCCGCTCAAGCCCTGTGTCTCTCTCCTGTTGCCCCCACCCCCTGCTCATGCCCCGTGTCTCTCTCTGGTTACCCCCCACCCCCCTATCATGCCCCGTGTCTCCCTGCTGTTGCCCTCCACCCTCCGCTCATGCCCCGTGCCTCACTCCTGTTACCCCCCTCCCCCTCTCATGCCCCGTGTCTCCCTGCTGTTGCCCCCCACCCCGCTCATGCCCCGTTTCTCTCCCCTGTTACTCCCCACCCCCGCTCATGCCCTGTGTCTCCCTGCTGTTGCCCCACCACCCGCTCATGCCCCGTGTCTCCCTGCTGTTGCCCCCCACTCCCCGCTCATACCCTGTGTCTCCCTGCTGTTGACCCCCCACCCCCCGTTCATGCCCCATGTCTCTCTCCTGTTACCCCCCACCCTCCGCTCTGCCCTGTGTCTCTCTCATGTTCCCTCCAGCCCCCCGCTCATGCCCCATGTCTCTCTGCTGTTGCCCCCCGTCCATGCCCCGTGTCTCTTTGCTGTTGCCCCCCCCACACCCCGCTCATGCCCTGT